>NW_026057582.1:101375776-101596409 GCF_023721935.1 Panthera uncia | reverse complement strand
TGTGTGTGTGTGTGTGTGTGTGTGTGTGTGTGTGTGTGTGTGTGTGTTTGTGTGTGTGTGTGTGTGTGTGTGTGTGTGTCTGGGGTAGGGGGTGGGCAATACTCAAAAACTATGCCATCATGATAGAACAAATGAAACCAGATGAAGTTTAGATGGTATGTGGGTTTCCAAAGCCTTTTTCCTTCTGCTGGATCACACAGTCCTGACAATATCTGGGGCCATTACTCCTGTTTGTCCAAAGAAGTGGAGGCTTGCCATGACTTGCCCAAGCTGCCGTAACTGGTGGCTGGAAGGGTATGAGCCCAAAAAGAGCTTTCTGACCCCATGTGCTTTTATTCCTTTGCTGTCTTTGGCAGATGAACATGGATGTGGTGCTTTTTGTAGAAAGCTACATTTGGTGGGAATGTATGAAGAAAACTTGAAAACGTTAACATTTCTGACATAAAGTAAGTGCTTACTATAGAAACTAAAGACACAGACAAGTCTAAAGGCAAATTGCAAATCAACCAGGATCTTGCCCTTCGGAGACAAACACTATTAGTTATTTACTGCATTTCTCTTTCTGCTGTGATTATCTTATATATAGTGGAGATTGCAGTTGGTGTGCAGTTATATATATATCCTACTTTCCACTTAACATTATATCACAGGCGTTTCCCTGTATCATTAAAAACCCTTATAGCTATAATTTTCATTGGCTTCATTTTATGCCTTTATATGTCCATGCCCTAACTGACATAAGTATTCTCTATTCATTGGTCCCTTAGTTTAGGGAGGAATTTCCCACAGACACCAATGCAGCATCCCAAGCAGCACCATGTTTCAGACCTTTGACTTCCGAGATTCTCAGGCTTTTGGGTGGAAGCAATTTGTCTCTAAATAAACCAGCCACTTAATTCTTTTAAACTGTAATAGATACATCATCCAACGAGAATATTAATTCTCTCCTGGGTGGAGGGACGTGACCTGAGAAGTCCCTACTCTTGAAGACCTTGCAGTATCACATGGCTTAGAAAACTAAAGCACATGAAGCAGATGCTCGTTGCCAGCCATGATACCCACTGCCAGACCACCCAAGAATTGGTTTGCAGAGACAGAGCCCTGGCTATCAAAATAGGTGGCTTTCCTACCCTCTTGTACACTTCCCTTCATAACCAGGTCTTGACCTCACGGGTTTGCTCCCCAAAAGTGAATTCTATTCTCAGTGATTCATTTGGTAGACAGGGCCTTGGCAACTTCTGTGAAGTTTGTGTTTCTATGCTGAAAAGCCCGGGTACAGGTATCAGCTACAACTAATATGTGTGGAGTGTTTTCTGTGTCTCAAGCCCTGTGTAGTGCTACAGAAGAACCTCTTTACCTCCTTACACACAAAGTCAGTGCAGCATAGGGGCCAGAGACCCAACAGCTAAGATCAAGCTGCTTGCTAATAGTGTGACTTGAGACAAAATATTTAATCTATTTGTGTTTCTGCTTCCTTCACTGTAGAATGGAGGTAGAAAAATGTCTGCCTAATAGGGCTGTTGAAGGAATTAGCTAAGTTAAGAGAGGTAAAGCACTTAGCCTGGTGACTGACACATAGTAAGTATGCAACAAAGGTGAACTCTTAACTACTTAAACCTCCCAGGAAACTTCCTCCCTGGTATGTCCTATTTTTATTTTTCATTTCATGGAGGCTGAAATCAAGGCACAGAGATGTTAGGTGCCTTGCCCAGGATCACACAGACAGAATAGGAATCCCAACAACTGGACTTCAGAGACCACACTCTACCATACTTTAATACCCTGAAGTAATTTTCCATCAGGAAAGGAGAGCCCTGTAGATAGAGCAGAGCAGGGCGCACTAACTTTTGCATGTGGTCAGGGTTTCAAAGATGAAAGCAGGGCCTGAAAAGGGAAGAGAAGACTACAGGTTTTGTTTGCCAGGATCCCAGGCAATATTAAAAATAATCCTTATGGCTACCAGAACTCAAGGAAGCCAACCATTCTTAGAAGGGATGAAGGTTGGGAAACTTAAAATATTTCTGGCTACAACGAGGTAGCCCACAGGATGCGGGCTCCTGTGCTGATGATGCAGTAGGTGTAGATGATTCAAATTTGGCAAAAGCAAACACTGTCCCTGCACTGGTGTCCTGGTGCAGGATGAGTGGGGATAAGGGCCTGTGCGGAAGGATTCAGAGGGAACTTGATTTTGTTTTAGTTTTTTGCGTGCGTGCGCTCTGTCTCTCTTTTAATCTAACTTGAAGACTCACTATACCCTTCTTGGTTTCAGTCCCCTCTTTTCCTCTCCACTAACAGAAATATGACATGCTATTTATCTGTTTACTTTCATGGTACCCAAATGATACCATATCAACCTTAGGGTCCTCAGCGTGTTATTTTCACTCATTTTGTGTTGCTGGAATCTCTCTTGTCTATACAGATCTCTCTAGTCTATTCATTTTAACTGCTGCATGGTAGGTCATCCCGTGATTTCTTTATAACGTGTCCATTTCCTTACTGATGGACATTTCCATTTTGTGGCTATTGGCCATTTCAAATAATATTGAAGCAAGCATTTTAGTACCATTCTCCTTGTAAAAATGGTTGAGGATTTTTAGTTTGGGTATCAAGTTCTCATAAAATGAGTAGCATAATTTTTTCATTTTCCCCCCAGTTGCCTGAAACTGTTTGGATAATATAAGGATTATATGTGACATTTTGTTTTTGTTTTTGAGGTTTTGATAAAACTCACTTGTAAACTGTTTGGATGGGTTTTCTTTTGGAGAAATGATAATATTGGAAGATATTTGATGATAAATGGAATTGCTGAAGTAGAAGGTAGGCATATTTTTAACTGCAAAATTGCTTTCCTAAGTGATTGTACCAGTTTATCTGTCTACCAGAAACTGTATGAGAGTTATTGTTTTCATATGTTCTCTAATATTTGGCATTATTTAACTTACGTGTTGATACCTTGTAGTTTTAAATTTGCATCGAATTGATTATTAGGGACATTATGTTTACTTCATTTATGAATTGCTTCTCCATGTATTTGACTCTTTTTCTAGGGGTATATTTGTCTTTTTCTTAATGATTTTAGGAATTCTTTATGTGACCTGCATTCAATTGCATATAGACAGCTTTACTCTGAGTTCCTAAATATATTCTTCTATATTTTATTATAATAATTTATAATTTTTTTTTTTACATATAGGCATTTAATTATCTGGAATTTATTTTTGTGTACATTATGAGCCAAGAATTCAGTTTTATTTTTGCCATGTGGGAAACCAATTATTGAGAGGCACCTGGGTGGCTCAGTTGTCTGAGTGTCCAACTTCGGCTCAGGTCATGATCTCATGGTTTGTGGGTTTGAGCCCCGCATGGGGCTCTGTGCTGACAGCTCAGACCCTGGAGCCTGCTTCAAATTCTGTGTCTCCCTCTCTCACTCTTTTCCTCCCCCACTTGCACTCTGTCTCTCTGTCTCTCTCAATAATAAATAAACATAAGAAAACACAATTATTGAGTACCAATTCAGCTTATTTAATGACTATTGGTTTAGTCAGGTGTTCTAATTTGTGTGTGTGTGGGGGGGGAGTGTGTGTGAAAACACATGTATTTATATGTGTACTCACACCTGTTTGTGTCTATATATTCCAATCTATCTATAATTCTCCATGTCATGTAATTTTTTGATTTTATAAGAATTCTGTTTTTCATAGGATATTTTTATGTAGTATCATGTGCAGTTCACTACTTTTTCTTTCTCTTGTTATTGGGCAGACTTGCTGAAGTTTTGCTTTCCTACTAGCCGTTGAAAAACCAGCTTTTACTTTTATAGATCATTAATACATTTCTCTATGAATTTTACCTCCCATCTTTTAAAATTTATTCCATTCTATTTTCTTTGGGTTTAATCTGTTTTTCTTTTTCCTACTTCTTGAATTGAATGTTTAACTCATTTATTTTCAATATTTAATACATGAATTTAAGACTATAAATTTCCTTATAATTCTCTGCTTTCACTGACTCCCATAAATTTGATACATAGGGCTGTCATTGTTATTCCATTCCAAATATTTCATAACCTCTATTATGAGTTTTTTTCTTTAACTCATTTGTTACCTGGAAGTGATTTTTACTTTCCAAATTTATGCTTTTTTCTTTTTCTGTTTTATTTTCATTCTAATTACTTTGTAGTCGTAATGTGAGTTATGACATAGATACAACCTTTGTGATCTAGTAGGTGATCAACTCATGACTATTCTGTGTATGTGAAAAGAAGGCATATTTTCTGTCTCTTGGGTCACAGGACACTTATGTATCATATTAGACCAAGATTGATATGAGCGCTGTTCATATCTGTCTATTTGCTAATGTTTGGTTTTGCTTGATCTCTTACTAAGTGATGTATGAAAAAAATTCCCACTAGCTGTGTTGATTTGTCAACTTATCAATGCAATTCTGTCACCTTTTGCTTTATGTGAGAAGATACTATTGAGCATACACAAATTGATGCTGGCTATATATCCTTGGTGGATTTGTGTGTGTGTGTGTGTTTTGTGGAAGGTGTAGTTAGTACTCTACATCCTTGCTGTTAGGTTGGGGCCATCTGACTGGTCCTGCAGAATGTACTGTGAGAAGTGATATGTGTTACCTCTGGGGGGCCTTCTTCATTTCTGTCTTCCTCCACCATGATTGTCTTGGAGGCCATATTTCCAGATGACATTGCTGCAATATGGAGGCAGGTCTCCTCACCTATAGTAGACTTTCTCACTTAAGCCAGTGGGATTTCAGAGGTGTGTGAGTTATAGCAGCTAGTGTTAATTATCCTGAAATACACTCTTGTCATTATGCTTTTTTGCCATAAATTTTATTTCCTATCTCATTAGTATTTCTAAAAAATACGTGTGTGTGTGTGTGTGTGTGTGTGTGTGTGTGTGTGTGTCTGTGTGTATAATTCTTTTTTGTTCAAACTTTACTTAGCAATTCCTTTATGTTCAACTTTTATGTTCAGCCTTGATTTAAAGATGTATTTTTTAAAACAGAATGTTGCTGGGTTAAAAATTCACTTAATTAGAGGACTTAGTTTTGCTCATGATTACTGATATCTTGGGTTTTATTTCTACTATTTTATTTTGTGTTTTGTATTTGACAAGCTTTTTATTTGTTTCTCTCCACCTCCCTTATTGCTTTAGTTTTCTCTATTTTCTTTTTTTTTTTTAATTTTTTTTAATGTTTATTTATTTTTAGGACAGAGAGAGACAGAGCATGAACGGGGGAGGGGCAGAGAGAGAGGAAGACACAGAATCGGAAGCAGGCTCCAGGCTCTGAGCCATCAGCCCAGAGCCTGATGCGGGGCTCGAACTCACGGACCGCCAGATCGTGACCTGAGCTGAAGTCGGACGCTTAACCGACTGAGCCACCCAGGCGCCCCTCTCTATTTTCTTTTTCTCTACTTTCTTTGTTTTTATTTTTTTTGGTGATAATTCTAAAAATTTAATATGAAATCTTTTAAATATATTTTTATTTCCAAATTTTCATTTCATAATAATTTCAGGCTTATCGAAGGTTGCAAAAATCACTATAAGTAATTCCAGCATATCCTTCTTCTTTATTCCCCAGATAATCACAGTAAAATTATCAAAACTAGGAAATTAACATTGGTACAATACTAATCACTAATCTATAAGCCTTCTTTACATTTTTCCGGTTGTCCCCATAATGTCCTTTTCTAGGACCAATCCAGGATCACTCATTGCGTTTAGTTATGATATCTCCTTAGTCTCCTCCAATCTAGGACAGTTCCTCACTTTTTCTTTACCGATATTTTGAAGGGTAGTAGCCAATAAGTTTTGTAGAATGATCATCATGTCAAGTTAGTTTGATATTACTTCACAATTAAATTCAGCTTATGTATTTTTAGCAAGAATACCATAAACTGTTCTTAGCACAATGTGATACCAATTGTTTAATTACTGGCGCTAATTTAGTCACTTGGTTATGGTGAGGAAAATAGGTTTTCCATTGTAAAGCTACCTTTTTTTCATTTTGCAGTTGAGAAATTAATTGTAGGGGGTTTTACTTTGAGGCATGCAAACATCCCAATTCCCATCATACACTTACTCAGTTTTAGCTTCCACTGATGATTCTTGCCTATCACACTTAGTATTATTGTGTTTGCAAATGGTGATTTTTTTATTTCCATCATTTCTTTTACATTTATTAGTTGAAATATACTATGGGAAAGAGCTGTCTCTTTTGCATATTTACTCAATTTTAAAATTCCTATATTTATATATTCACTTTCCCACCCATATGGTTGTAATCCGTTACTATCAATATTTATATTATTGCTCAAAACGTCTCAGATTTGCCATTGGGAATTTCTTCAAGTTGGCTTGTGTGTACTTTTCACATGTCTCCATTATTTTCTTGATCACTTCCTTACTTTATGGCAGCACAAGATGCTCCAGACTCACCTTTTCCTATCCTTCCCCCAGTCCTGAAATCTGCCATTTCTCCAAGGATTTCTGCTTCCTTTTGTTGGAGACTATGTTCTGAAATCAAGATCTGGTTGCTAGGTGGACACCTTACTACTGAGATGTCATTGCTTCTAAGTCCTCGTTGTAGGTAATACTGGAAAATCATTCCTTATAAGTTCAAAGAATCTTCCTCTTTCTTTCTTACAGCTGCATAGTATTCCAATGTGTGGATGTACTCTCCTAGATGTATTTAGGTTGTTCCCAGTCTATTGCAATTACAAACAGTGCTGCTATGAATAATCTCTTGCAAGTGTGTTTTTGTGTTGTTGGATGTATATCTTCAGGGTGAATTACTAAAAGTGGAATTGCTGCGTCAAAAGGCAATTTCCATTTTCACAACAGTGTTTGAGAGTGATTGCCTCCTGTTTCACTATAGCTTTGTCAGTAGAAAGCATAGTCTTAAATTTTCACTAATGTAGTAGATGAGAAATGATATCTCATTTTTAAATTGGCATTTATCTAGTTATAAATGAGTTCAATATCTTTTTTTATATTTGGGGGCCACATTTATATATTTTTCTATTTGGTAAATTGTCTGTTCATGTCTTTCGCTCATTTTTCTTTTGGTATTTTGCTACTCTGTCCTTCTAAGAGTTATTAATATGTTTTAGAGATATTAGCCCTTTGTGATATCGGCTGTAAGTAGTAGCAGTTTGTCAGTTGTCTTTCCGACTTTATGGTTTTTTTTTTTCCATAAATAAGTAAGAAAATTTTTTAAATTATTTTTATAAACAACATCTGTGGAAAAATTTATCAGCCTTTGGTTATCTCTGGATTTTGAGACATAGTTAGAATGCCTTTCCCTACACTGATGTTAAAGAGAAATTCACATTCATATTTTCTTTAGTATTTACATGGTTCCATTTTCTAACTTATGCTCCTAATCCATTTATAATTTATTTTGTCTATTGTATGAACCACAGATTTAATTTTATCTTGTTTCAAATGGCAACTCAGTTCTCACTGGCACCATTTATTCAAAAATTCATCTTTGACTCTTTTGTTTGAGATACCACATTTTATCATATATTAAAATTCCACATGTGTTTGGATCCATTCCTGGACTTTCTATTCTATTTGGGTAGTCTATTTGTCTATTCATGGACCAGTACCACACTGGTTTATTATTTATTTTATTTTATTTTTTTAAGCAAACACACTATTTTATTTTTAGAGGCTTTACATTATGTTTTTATGTCTGACAGAGTTAGCTTCCCTTTGTAGTTTTGTTTTTCTGTTTCCTCCTCCTCCTTCTTCTTCTGCATCCTCTTCCTCCTCCTCTTCTTCCTCTTCTTCCTCCCCCCTCCTCCTCTCTCTCCCTCTGTTTCTCTGTCCCTTTCTCATTTTGAGTGTTTTCTTGGCTATCCACACATGTTTATTTCCCTCTATGAACTTAATGCCAACTTGCCTAACTTCCTAAAAATGCTTGTTGGAATTTTATTGAGCTTGCATTGAATTTTTTAATTAACCCGGGAAGAACTGGCAGTTTTTATGATATTGAAACATGTTATCCAAGAATGGATTCCTTCCATTTATTTTGTGGCTTCTGGGAGGATTTTAAAGCTTTGCTTATATAGATTTATATATTTCTTATTAAGTTTTTTTCCTAATTATTTAATCTTTTGCTATTGTAAATTTTTTATTGTCTACTATTATTTCCTGTCGCTGGCTATTATCCATATAGAGGGTTATTGGCCTCCATATTAATATGCATTTGTGACTTAGTAGACTCTAACCCTCATTCATTACCTTCACTCTCCTCCTGAACAATGTAGGGATTTAAACTTTGATCTCTCCCTGATGCTTTCCATTTTATTTTACTCCAGTATTTAATTTTATTCTTGATTTCTTCTCATTCTTGTCATTATTATTACTATGATTTTCAATCAATGCTTATTTAGATGTATCCACAAGTTTTGCATTATCTTTGCTTATCATTACTTGTTAAAGTCCTTTTTTTTCATTTTGGGTTAACTTTCTTTCCTCCTGAAGTATACTATTAGTAGGTCTTACCAAAAGGATCTGTGTGTGGTAAATTTTCTCAGTCTTTTTCTGAAAATGCCATTGTTTAGCATTCATCCTTGAATGCTGGTTTAGCTGGATAGTATGTTCCATCGTCTCTGACATCTGTTGTTGCTTGTAGGAAGTCTTTAGTCAGCCTAATTGTTGCTACTTGTTAATTTCTCTTTTTGTCTTTAATGGCTTTTAAAGTCATAAATGGACTGTGCTAGAACTCTGTGTATAGGTGTGCATTGTTTCAATTTATTCTTCTCAGGATTTTGTAGGTTCCTACAATATGAAGACTTGTATCTTCAATTCAGGAGAATTCTTAAGTATTATCCCTTTGAATATTGACTCTTCTCCATTCTTTCTATTTGCATGTTTTGGAACTCTTAATATATGTGTTAGAAATTATTGTATCTCCATGTATTTTCACTCTTTTTCATATTTTTTGCCTCTTTGTGTTGCTGAGAGTTTTTTTTAATTTATTTTTATAATTCACTTAGTCTCTCAGTGGTTCTGTCTAGTTTTGTGTTCAACTCTTCCACTGAATTTTTTCACTGACTCTTTATTTTTATTTCTAGATTTCATATTTGATTCTTCATATCTTTTCTTTTTCCTATTGCCCTATTTTTGCCATATAATTTCTATTCCTGCTATTAACTTTTAAACCAGGGGCACATCATGGTTTTGTGGAATCTGAAGGTTGTCCATTTTGAGAGGCCTCTCTTTAAGAAAAAGAATACACAATTACAAATACAAAATTGAGTACAATAGTGAATATTAAGTTGGAATGAGAAAAAAATCAAAACACAAAAATACTTCAAAAAGCTGAAAAATACCACAAACATCACAAAAAATCCAAAAAATAACAATATACTTTTATTTATTAATTGCCGACACATCTCTATGGTTGATCTCCTCTTTATATGACAAGTTTATATTATTTTAAAGGAGAAAATAAAAATATAACTTAGCCATTTTTAACATATTTGATTGAAATATAACTTTTATCATTTGTGGTTTATAAAAATTAGCTTCAGCTTTATATATAGCTTTTGGCAATATCTTACATTTTAAGAATTGCTGTCAAATTTGGGAAAACCTCTAATTTTTTTCGTAACCAAGCTGTAAGAATTCAAAGAATTTTTTACATATTAGCATCTGGCTCTATAACTTTCAATTATTTTTTCTTTTCTACTTGTTTGTGGGTCAGGTGTATAGGACAAATTTATATTGGGATCCGATCTCTGGCCCTGTATTTTCATGTCACTATATGGAAATGACTATAAACCAAATAAATATGTTTCACTAAATCCAAACTAAATGGCCCATTGACATTCCAATGCCTTCAAATAAAGATAGAAGTGTGATAAGGGCAGAAAGGAAAGTGGTCTTAACCAGTTAAGGTTAAAATATCTTTTACAGGGCCATCTGTGTGGCTCAGTTGGTTAAGCATCTGACTTTGGCTCAGGTTGTGATCTAATGGTTTGTGAGTTCAAGCCCCATATGGGGCTGTTTGCTGTCAGCACAGAACCCACTTCAGATCTTCTGTTTCCCTCTCTCTTTGCCCCTCCCCCACTCACACACACACTCTCTCTAAAATAAATAAACATTAAAAAAACCTTTTACAGATTTTATGAAAACATGAGACTGTGTGAGTACATTGCTAGGGTCCCTCTCGGCTTCAGGAAGGGCCAGTGTCAGTGAGAAGCCCTACAACTTTAACTCCGTTAACCTTATAGTAAATCTGCCTCTGCTGTGAATTCCTCAATCATAATTCTTTTAAAGCCTCTTTCAAATTACTTTATTGTATCTAGGCACAACAATTGCATCAGTGGACTGTTTCCATGATTCTGTTTTACTTTGCATTATCTCTAATTTTGTTCCATTTCTGGGGGCTTGCTTTCTGTGGGAGTCCAGTAGGCTGACAGTAACTTGGTGGTTGCCTTTACCTGGGCTCCCTGGGTTCCAGTGCGTGTTTATGTTAATTTCCCAGCTAGGATAGGGGCCACACAATAAAAAATATACAATATAAAAGTTGTGAATTTGGACTCACAGATTTCCATGGCACAAACTGGACATTCCAACTACTTGCAGGTGACTCTTCACCTTCGTGTGGTGGATGTCAGCCTTCTTCTCTGCTTTCCCGAGTCAGTGGGTGAAACTCTCCTAGTCTCTGATTTAGATTTGAGGCAGCCCTTCCTGGGTCCTGGCAAGATCAGCTTTAGCCTTTCAGGGTCATGAAGCGATTGATCTTTCTCCCTCCCCCTGCATACAGCAGAAGCCCATCCCTCAGCTTTTTAGGACTTAAATCCAGATCAAAGAATCACATGGGCCATTTTAGTTTCCATTCTTGCTCACCACACTGACTTTGAGTTCTCTCTTTATTTTTGTCACCCTGCCTTGCTTTCAAACTCCACTATGAATCCACCATTCTTTTGTTAGATTTTCTCTGATATAGCCATGTTGTGTGGAATTGGACAATGATCATTTGAATAAATGTAGGCAGGTCGGTTGCAACTCCTTCATTCCAAACTGTATTTTTGAGTGCTTTCATGTGTCTGACAGTTTCTAGGGTCCTAGCTATGAATTAATATGTAATTCAAACTCCCTGCCCTTGTGGAGTTCACTTTCTGGTAAGTTGAAATCCCTTCTTTTTTTGCAGGGGACTCTTTTTCTTTTCATGCAGATAGGGTGAAGGGGGTTAGCTTCCCTCTCTTCTCTTCTCCGGATGTGTCTGAGGATACAAACGTGCTGGAGCAGCTTCATGACTATGAGTCCTGTCTTGGAAATCTGAGGATATTTAATGTAAACTATGGGCCTTCCCTTAGTCTTAGTGTTCCCAAACATTTCTACTACTGTGAACTTTTATTTAGGAAGGATTTGTCAGGGAGCCTGGGTGGCTCAGCCAGTTAAGCATCTGACTTGATTTCGGCTCAGATCGTGATGTCACGGTTCATGAGTTTGAGCCCTGCTTCACACTCTGCACTGACAGTGTGGAGCCTGGCTGGGATTCTCTGTCTCCCTCTCTCTCTGCTCCTCCTCTGCTCTCTTGCTCACTCTCAAAATAAATAAACACTTTTTTTAAAAAGGATTTGTCTGTCATACACAGTGCAATAATAATTGAGCCCTCGTTGCCCCACTTGTTTGTGCATACTCAACAACACAATTCTTTAATTTGAAAATAATTTTCCTCTTTATTCACTTTTCATTTATTTACATGCAGAAAAATTCACCCTTTTTGGTATACAGCTCTAAGAGATTTGAGGAACTAAATTATCATGCAACCATCACCACAATCATGATCCAAATTGTTCCATCATCCCCAAATATTCCCTCATCCCCAAATATTCCCTCATCAAACTTTCCTCTTCCCTCCAGGCTTTGGCAACCACTGATCTGTTCTTGACCCTTCAGCGTTGTCTTTTCAAGAATATCGTATAAATGGTATCATACAGGATGTAGCCTTAGGTGTCTGGTTTCTTTCACTTAATATATTTGAGATTCAGCATATTGTTGCATGCATCAGTAGTTTGTTCTTTCTCCCATTTCTTTTTTTTAAGGGCCCTAATCAGAATTTCTTGTTCATAAAAGCTAATCATGGCCAACAAGAATTGATTGAAATATGATATTTTTAGTTGCTAAGATACTATCAAATAATTATACTTGATATGCACCACATTATAGATTTTTAGGGACAAAGACACAATTGTAAGACTTCTGATTTAAAAAAATATTAAAATAGGAACAAACATGCTGGTGGGGAGTTCAGAAAATATTACAATCCCAGGCCAAGTCAAAAGAATATAAAGTGATCTTTTAGTAAATGTAGGAAACATGACAGGTGGTTAATGTAAGATTTTTAAAGCTACTTTGAGCAGTGCTCAGAGTATTTGTCGAATATGTGAAGAATGGAATTATGGAGTCTCAGTAAACCTTAGGGAATTCCTGAAGCATGGAGACTCCTAAGTTAGTGATTACTTGCCCAAAGACCATCTGCCTCTGACCCCAAACCTACTGGCTGCTACCTGCAGTTCTCTCTGATGCTAGAATAGCAAAAGTTTTAGCACCTTCTTAACCTCGAGGTTTGTGAGGCAACACAAAAGAGCAGCCAGCTAGCACACTGCAGTCATTGTCCTATATCTTTCCAGAAGTTTGTCTGGGGTCTGCCTGCCAGGCTGCACACCTGCTCCAGATTGCCTAGTCACGTGGCCTGCTGAGCAGTGAGTTCCCTTACATGAGGTGGCCACACACCTGTTTTCTTCAGTCAGGCAAGCAAGAGTGTTCATGGCATGAGCCAAATTTCACCTTCAGTTGCATATTCAGAGTCCCCACTGCAGGTGATAGGAAGCAAATGCACCTCTGGGGACAGGGATGGGCTGCTGTGACCAAAAGGGGTGGTCTCTTCCCACACCTGTGTGCTTCATACTCAAGCCAAAAGGATATAAAACACATATTAAATACAATCACTGTTTTTAAGCAGCTTTCTGCCATTTTGGAGGCAATGTGCCATGGTGGGGAAGGTTCTTTTTGCACGCTTGCTTACTGAATGATACTTCCCTGTCCTTTTAGGCAGGAGGTATAGGTGTATAGAATTTCGGTGTTGGAATGACCTTAAAGGTCATCCAGCTGAGCCAACCAGGTGACCACTGTTGCTTGGACAGCTCTCTCTGCTTCTCTGCCTCCCCTCTGCTGCATCACATGAGACAGCTGGTATCATACCATGGATTATGTCTCTCCAGGGCATTCCCAGATATCCCAGCTCAGCAGCATCTATGAGCCAGGTTCCTGGCTATGGGCAACATCTGGTATACTAACTGGAAATAAGAGTGAGGGTACCTGGCTCTGCCTGGTGATTCTGAAATCTTGGCTATAGCCAACTTCCTAATAGACAAGGGTTTGATTTAAAAGTCCAGCTCTTTTCTTTGAGTTTTATGGGCAAATGTTGTGTCCGTAGGAAATATTTTCTTAGTTTCTCTTTTTTTCACTTTTATTTTTAGATAGGACTAAGGACTTTACTTATTAGACTCCTACAATATAAATTGCTAGAAGTTACTAAAATTTGGTATCCGACACTAAAAAGTTCATTAAAAGTTTGAGTTAGAACTCCTTTCCTTACAAATACAGACCTCCTTGGTGTTCCTTGAACGTGGCAAACTCATTGCCACCCAGAATCTTTGCCCTCATTATTTCCTTTGAAGACTTTTGGATAATAATGATTGTAAGAAATGTATAATTTTTATTAGGGCAAATCTGTTTTCCCTTGTCTTTTCCTCTCTGGCTAAATTTTTCCCAGTGATGCCAATAGCAGGTACCCCTGGCAGCTCCCTTCAGAGAGAAGAGGGAGACAGGTATTGCTGAAATCTACCCCACTTCCAGAGTGCCTGGAATTAGTGATGTAATTTTTCACTCGCTGAGCTTTAACATGTTTCTAACATTAGTTTTGGACTTTGACCTTCTCTGGGAGAGGCTAGGTTAGAATTCAGCAATTAAAAAAAATGTGATTGTGTGCTTTTTGTAAACATCGTGCAAAAGGCCTGATAGACAGATCTCATGTTCCAGAGTTTCCTTAACCTTTTCCTACTTTGTGATGTCGATTAAATTTGTTTTCTGTAATTTTTTACAGATCTTTAGAATAGGAAGTCCACTCACACATAATCAAGAGGTGACCGCATTTGCTACCTTTGTGCAGAGCATAAAGTATCTCTTGGAAATGAGACCCTCGAAACCCACAATTCAAAAAGAGCCTGTCCGTGTTTTAGTTTAGCAATCTTCGCCCAGGAGTTGGGCGAACAGTGATCAAAAACGCAAACGGTATTCAACAGAAGACATTCATAATATAGTTTAAGTAGGCACTGAACCTTTTATTAAAATATTTTGGCTTATTAAATGCCATATTTAAGGTTGCTTCTCAAATACACTTTTAATAATGATCATAAATGTACTGCAGTGTAGTTGGTGCACGCATTAAAAGAGAGAAATATGCTTCTACTGTGTAGTCATAAAACCCGTAAACTGCCATTTTGTAAGTGGCTAAGAAGTGAATTGCCACAGAAACCGGGACTTGCAGCAGCTGCAAATAAAGGAAAGAAGTTTCTTAATGCTGACACCGGTCACGAAACTGATATTTTATTTAGATGTCCTTGCAGCACAGAGCTCTCGGAAATCATGTTTATAGTCTCCGCGCACTAGAAATACAAGCAATAGTGTATATTTTGGCAGGTAGTGCCCGATTTAGTTGTAATAATTCACAGCACTGCTCCAGGGCTTCCATGTTGCTTCAGGCAAAAACCTGTATTATAAATTATAGCACACAAAGCTGAGTTTGACCTACCAGTTGATGCATAATAAACTGACTTAATTCTGAATATTAACTACACATTGTGGCCTAAAGGTTTTATGCTCTCTAAATGTAACAATAAATTATACAAAAATCTTCCTCTTGGGTGAAGCCTAAATATAAATAAATCCCCAATCTTAATACTACGCCGAAAGACTGGTTACTATAGATACCAGAAAGAATATATTAATCTTAAATATTATTGCCGAATAAAATAACTTTAGAATATTGCTAAGTACCTGAACTAATTATAGAAACTTTGGAGAGAAGTTTCAGTACTTTAATACAACCACTTTCCCACCAGGCCCATTTCTTGAGTGGTAAACTGAAAGATAATCTTTTGTCTTCTGTGATCAGCATGAGTAAAATGGTTTGTTTTAAAAAATTTACCCCCCACCCTATCCCAAGCACATTCCAAGCACAGGGTTTAGTTCTTATAAATGTGTCCGTATAAGTGCCCTGCAAATATTTTTCTGTGAATGAATGAGTTATGAATGTTTTGAAACATTATATATCTGATCAAAACGGGTTTGGGGTGTGTGGGTGGCGGTTGAGCTCAGGTCATGATCTCGCAGTTTGTGGCTTTGAGCTTCACATCAGGCTCACTGCTGTCAGTGAAGAGCACGCTTGGGATCCTCTGTCCCCTCTCTGCCCATCCCCCACTTGCACTCTCTCTTTGAAAAATAAATAAACATTTAAAAAATCATTCTGAAAACAAACAGTCTAGGGTTTGAGGGATGTGTATTCCTAGATTTAGATCCTACAGACAACTTCCTGTGTGATTTTGAGCAAATCACTTAACTTCTCTGACCCTCTTAACTTGCTTGTAAAGGGAGATTAAGTAAAAATCCTATGTCACAGGATTGTGGTTTATGAATAGTTGAGACCACTGTCTGTGAAGTATTTTGAAAATTATCTCTAGGAAAGATGTCTTAACCTAGGCAAGCAATGATCAACACTAGCATTAGGGGTGGGCTTTCTTTGCCATGCTTGTATCATGTGATCCTATCCCTCTCTGCCACAGTTGATTGGACCTGGGATACAGAGTCAGATCTTCTCTTTTGAGAATTTGAGCCTAAGAGATGGTTCATAATTGTCTCCAACCTGGAAGTTCCTTCTCGAGGTCTTGTTCTGTTTCTTGTCCCTGCCTTCCATGAGCTATGCTTGTATCCTAATTAACAAACCTCCCTTTCCTCAAGTTATATTGAGTGGGCTTCTATTTCTGGCAACTGGACAATCCCAAGATAGTTTTTTACAAATTCCTTCACCCATTTCTTGAGCAACTATCATAATTCAGATTCAGGAAATTTTGGTTTAATACTGGGAAGATAAAACTTAAAACAGCAAGATGAGCCAAAAATGCTAATAAATGTAAAGATGTGAGTTGTGGTGTAAATGAAATAGCAGGGAGAAATAATATCTGCTCGAGAATGAGGGATAGATTAGGAAACCTAATAGATGTCTTGTACATGTCCCTTCTTTTTTATGTGTACTGCCTCTGTTATGATGTGAACTTCCCACTATGTCTTGTGTGGACTATAACAATAGCTTCTTAACTGTTATCTTTGTGCTTAGTCTGCCCTCCATACTGCTTCCAGATGTTACCTGGTAACATCTAACATGTAATATCAGACATCAATCCTAAAATGACCCTTAAAAGACCCCCACATCTATGGGTTATGGTCCAAACTCTATCTTGGCATACCCCGACAGACCAGGTCCCAGAATTGCTTTCCAGAGTCATGGCCTACTCCTGATCCACACACTTTGGGCTCCGAACACTCTGAACCTGCCTTTGTTCTTGATCATGTTTTACACTTGACTCTGTGCCTTGGCAGGCACCATTCCCTTACTTCCTGTCATTCCCTGGAAATCCCCTGCTCCTCATAGCCTCAGCTGAAATGCCACCACCTCTCCGAGCCTTCCCATTTCAATTAATATTTTAAGAGTCTGTCTGTGTCTACATGATGCATTACACATAGAAGCACAGTGTGTTATAGTTAATTGTTTATGCGTCTGCCTTCCCTTCTCTTAGGAAGCAACTAGAAGACAGGACAGATGCCACTCATCTTTGCATCTTCAGTGAACAAAATGGAAGGAGCTCCTGGAAGGGGCTCAGTGTTGTTATTTTTTTAATTGGATGGGGATGAGATTTGAATTGGCCCTAGAACAATGGCCAAGATTTTGCAAGGTATATATAGGACAGAGGCTTTAAGGACCAGGGAACAAGAGTCTGAACATGAAGGGAGCAGGAAAGTTCAGAGCACTTTCAGGGAGAGCATGTCATCCAGTTTGGCTGGAACAAAGGGAAGATATAGTGAAGATAAAGAAAGAAGGTAATGTTGGAAAAATCGGTTGGGATCCTCTTGTGGAGGATTTTAATTTTAAAAAATGTGAGCTTAATTTTGTAGGCACCCGGGAGCCATGTCCATTGAGAATAATGGTGATGTGATCAAAACTGGCTTTTAAGGAGATGAACCTGAGAGAGGTGCAGAGGGTGTATTGGAATGGAAAGTCCAGGTTACTCTCATCATGCTCCAAGGGAAGAGGGCCAGTCACGCTCCCCCATTGTTTCCATCTTCTTAACTATTTCTTTAGATTTTACTATTCTCTATTTAGATAAATTAAAAAAAGAGTCACCCACCATGGCAGTCTCCTTTTCCTTCATCTGAGGTATTGCAAGGGTTTTTTTGGGCTTTAAAGGATCTGATAGACAAGAACAAGGGCATATCATCCCCATCCAGATGATTGCCCTGACTTTCATTTTTAGTAACGCTGGAGAGATGGAAATGGTTTGATATGGAGACACGCTTGACCTGTTCTATTTTTGCCATGCTTTCAGGCGGCTTAACAAGAACACTGGGTTCCTGCTTCGACAAGGGAATTGGAAGGTTTCACTTTCCCTCTCTGGTATTGGTTTCCCTTCTGGATCCCCAAACTCAGCAAAATTCAGAAACCATGACCTCCAAGTCTCAGCTGCCTTGTATCACAAATATCACTTACTCCATGAAGCCTTCTTGGATTCTTCACCACCCCCCAAGCTGTAAGTGACTCCACCTCTCTGCTATTTCCTTTTCTCCACCTGAAATTCTGATTATTTGTGAAATGACTTTATGTGCCTACCAGCCTGAAATGACCTTGAGATCATAGCAGGTACCAATACTTTATATTTGAATAATACTTAATATTTTGCACGAATCAACTACCCATCAGGAAAGGAAGGCTTTATCATCCCCACTTCCATTCTTCAGGTTACAAAATAAGTACTTGAATGGTATACCTAAGATTGTGTAAAATGGCAGAGCAAAGACCAAAAGCTGTTTTTTTCCCTTCTAAATTCATAAGTACTCTTTCTACTTTACCCTCCTACCTCATGCTGTCTGATGAATGAGTGAATTTGAATTTTAGTGAGGATTTCTTCGGGGGGAATTACACAACATTTTGGTGAGGAAAGAACCTGTTGAGATGCCATCACAGTCTGTAGTATCCTGGGGAGGCACATATGACAAGCAGGGTGGTGTGGGAGAGCTCTTTGATCTGTCTGAAGTATTTAAAATTCAGCCATTAATCATAACAGCTGCATTCTTGCTTCAAGTGATCAGCCACTAATGATTTCGACATTCTGAGTTTTAGAAATTCCTTATTAATTGTCCTTAAAAAAGGGCAAGAATGAATAATCTTGACTTCATTTGTGAGGAAAGAATCAATCTCTTCCCCTCTCTCAGTTGCTTTCAGTCTCCCCTTTTCCCTTCCAAATCACCTGATCTAAAGTGCAGTTATTTTCTGGGCCCTTAGCTCTTTGGGTCCAGTTTTTAGAGGCTGCATGTTCTCGGTAACAGTTTGCCCCTCAGAATCAACAGGGATGGGGTAGGCCCTTTGATAACAGGTGCTTCTCGGAGCAGCACACGTGAGCCGGCCTAGACACGAGGCAGGACATGAGGCTGAAGGGTAAACATGCAACGCATCTTACTGTGCTGATGATTTTCTCCAACATCAAGAAGACAGCATAGCTTTAAAGATAATGTATGAAGGGGCGCCCGGCAGCTCAGTTGGTTAAGTGTCCAAATCTTGGTTTCGGCTCAGATCACAATCTCACATTTTGGTTCATAGGATCGAGCCCCATGTCGGGTTCTGTGCTGACAGTGTGGAGCCTGCTTGGGATTCTCTCTGCCCCTCCCCTACTCACTTGCTCTCTCTCTCAAAATAAATAAGTAAAAACTTTTTAAAAAGATAATATGTGAGTACATATATATGTGTGTATACCTCCATGAATATATCTTTTTAAAAAGATAACATATATATTATAAAGAGATGTTATAAAAAAGATAATATATATATGTATCTTTTTAAAAAGATAATATATGAGTACCTATATATGTGTGTATATAGCTCATATTTTGTGTATGTGTGTATATGTGTGGATGTGGGTGTCTGTGTCTATACATTTATATCTGTATCTTCCAAATAGAATCACCATATGCCACGCTTACTTAATACCAAAGCTCTTGGGTTCTTCCGGTTCTTTTTAGTCTTTGCTCATGAATTCATGTAATTCAGTAGGAAGGTTTGGGAGTTTTCAAAATTGGTTGTTTCTCATCCTAACGTGCTGTACAAAGTAATCAGTCTCAAATAAGTCACTAATGATTTCAGAAAGACTAAACCATTCCATCTAGACAAAATTTGACTGCTAAATAAGTTAGGAATTTAACTTTCTTTCTCATGGGAACACTCCTAAGATGATTCCATCAGGTTTATTTTTAATAATTTGCATTTAGACATTTTGTGTGAACTTACATATGAGTTTTCTAGGGCTGCTGTAACAATGCACCACAAACTGAGTGGTTTCAACAACAGAAGTTTATTGTGTCACAGATCCGGAGGCTAGAAGTCCAAGATTAAGCTGCTGGCATGGCCATGTTCCTTCTGAAGGTGCCAGGGAGGAACTGTTCCTGGCCTTTCTCTCAGATTCCGGTAGTTCCTTGGCTTGTGGGAGCAGAACTTCGGTAGAATTCTCCCTGTGTACACAAGTCTGTGTCCAAATTTCCCCTTTTGATGAGGACACCAGTCATATTAGAAGCCTACCCTACCCTATTCCACTGTGACCTTATCTTAACCACTTACATCTACAACATTCTATTTCCGAATCAGGGCACATTCTGAGGTGCTGAGGGTTAGGACTTTGACATATGAATTTTGAGAGGACACAAGTCAACCCATGACAACCAACAAAATTTTCAGTGTTCTAGAAGGACCGAAGTACCCCCTCCCTCAGATTCAAAATATTGTTTTTGATGTAGGTATCCTCACATGACAAGATAGTCACCAAAGATGTTAGCAATGAAGCCAGTCAAATTCTATGGAGTCAATTTCATGGCTGCATTATTAGCTTCATTACCCGGCTCAGCTAAGTTGACAAGCATTAAATAATCATAGCCACCATTTATCAAGTTCCTCCAATATATGAAAGACTCTTCTAGGGTCGTTATAGATATATAATCCTTAGAAAAACACTGCAAGTTACTATTTATAATGCCCATTTTATAGATTAGAAAACAGGCTCAGGTGGCATAACAGAGTTGCTCATGGTCATAATGACTGTAGAGAGCATACCTGGCAGTGTTTCAGAAACCTGTTGCCATGGAATCATCTGCAGACCTGTTGTTTGATCTGCCTTGGGTCACTCATTAACATGGGCTCACCCCAGTTGGGGCCCTAGGTCCCGATATTCAGTAATCTTCCCATATAATAACAATGTTTTGTTTTGGTTGGGTTTTCCGGTTTGTTACCACATCCAGAGACCAGATCTATGGTCTGCTGACTTGGTTGGCAGCTTGGCTCCTTTCTTGTTCCTTCTAGGGACTAGGCTCCTATTCTTGAAGTCTTGGCTCCTGGCAGTGGTACTATGCCTATTTGGAAGGACATGCTTGGAGCAAGACTTGCTAGTGGACCAGTGCTCTCGATCTGTTTGAGCAGTCTCCCTAAAGACTGAGGTCAACTTGGATCATACCCTAATGTTACCAGGTTTTGGGGGGACATTATGATTGACGCTGCTTTTACATCCTTCCGATGGGCTGGGGTTGGCAAGTGAGAGAGACTACTGTTATTGGGTAATTAGTAAATTAAATGAATATTTGTGAGCACTTGTTATTGCCAGGTACTATACTGCTATGTTAGTTTAACAATACTGAAAGCCACGGCCATGTTTCCTTTCCTCCTAGAGCATCTCAGTGTCACTCCAGACCCAGTTTACTTCTCTGTACTTGAGGTCTCATCATTGGATCTTAGCACGCTCCTGAGTTGGAACATGCATAAGAGAAAGAAGCTGGTGGAATTATTTAAGTGAAATTTGCAAATAATCTGTGCTCTAACAAATTTCAGGTTATAGGCCTCCTATGTTACTCTGATTCACATGCATTCTAGGTGTTATTGCTTGAGTAAATGATAAAGTGGTGGAGGTACTGCTCATATGTTGTTTATGCCAGGAGCCAAAATTTGGAGATACCATGGAGAGTGTGTGTTGTGTTTGTGAATGCCATCCATCTTGTGTGCCATGGGACAAAAAGTTTAGTAACTGCACATTAGGTCAGTTTCAAACGATTATGGTAAACCCCAGTCAGACACCTTGCCTTCTCCTCAGTGATCTACAGTGAATCTCTTATTTCACAAATGCCTCTAAATGTGCTTTGAGTCTATTTATAAGTGGCCTATACCACCTCCAGGGCTGGTAAGTCCCATAAGTTTCCTACCTGCTGTGTGAGGTTATATTTCCTTTCAATTGTTCCCAAATGGCTTCCTTCCAATTTGGAGCCTGCTCCCCAGTCCTCATGTGTAGGGTTAGCTGAACAAGGCCATGTACAACTTCTCACTTCCCTTCATCATTATCTTAGGAGACTTTGATTGGATTGTTTCTGAGTCCTGGCCTTTTCAGGCTGAGGAAGCTGTATCGTTTGAAAGCTTTCCTAACACTGCAGAGGCTGCCTACCCTTGATCATCCTGGCTTCCCATCACAGCAGGTCTGCCGTGGCTGTTAAATCTCTAGAATTATGGCACCCAGGACAGCAGGGGGCCTTCCAGGCAAGACTCCCGCACCCAAACCCCTTGCCAGTGATGATAATGAAATCTCTTGGTTCTATCTTCCTTGCTTTCATCCCCCGAAGATTCCTTCAGCCAGGAGAGTGTCCCCCTGAGAATTCTAAAGCAGCAGACATCCCACAAAAAAGGGAAGCAAATTTCCTCTAGGGTCATGTCATCTGCTGTCATTCCAGGCGTCTGATTTTCAGATCCTGAAGTTTTGAAAGTCCCCGAAGAGTGGGATCATCTGCTGAAGGGCTGCACGGCTAGCCAGGGAGAGTCTCTTGAAGCAGGCTTTATTGCAAGTGTGAGGACCTGGTTTATTAGAAGCACTGGGGGGGGAAAACCCACACCTGAGACTCCTCACATGCTTGTGAAATTCAGCTGTGAGAAGAAACATTGATGGGATCAATCAGAATCAGGTGGCCACCTGGCTGGAGGGAGATGGCAAGGAGGGAGGATGGTAGACGCTTTGAAAATTCTGCCTTGAATAAAGTGCCCTGGCTCCCTGGGGTTGGACAAGGATGAATGAAATGTGCTTGGGCTTGTGCTGACATCCAGTCCCTGGAGTGAATGGCATCTGCCGCAGGAGGCAGGGGATTCTGTTCTTCTTTTTCAATAGGAGCTTTTGTGGTGCCTGGTTTAAAATCTCTCAACCCTGCCATTCCCGCTGCCTTTAAAGGATGGCTCGTCAACACTGAGTGTGGGGTAAACCTTGAAAAGGTAGTCTTGTTCTTGGCCAAATGCTGATTTAAAATGAGGTTTTCCTCCATACTTGCAACTGAAGATCAACTCAAAGACATGGCTTAACTAAGAATAGGCCAATGAGAAAGACAAGTAGCCATCTTAGTGATACTCCTGTGTTTTGGGGAATTTTCACTGAAAAGTGATTTTTTTTTTTTTTTTTTTTTTTTTTTTTTTTTTTTTACGCAAAGTGTGGCACTATTTTATGTTCAATGACTTGGAGATAGAGAAACCCAAAAGGGGAAGCCAGGGAGGCATGGATGTACTACTGAAATGAGCCGAATTTCAGGTCAAGCAAATCCAATCACTTTTAGCGGGCTGTGTGATTCAGGCAAGTTAATTAACTTCTCAAGGATAATGACATCTATTGCACGGGTTGGAATGAGAAATAGATATGGTAATGTCTATAACATAATGTGTAGCACATGGCAGGTACACAAGAAATGTTAGTTCTTTTTTCATTTTTAGAGGCACAATCTAGGATCCTTCTACAAAGGAAATGTTTGCCCATAGACAATCACACACTTTCTCCTTGTTTAATTTCCTTTTTGTGTATACTCTGGAAAAAGATATATGAACCGATAGCAACATGTTTATCAGGGGTTAGTTATCACTGTGGAGGGTGGGTGATGGGGCAGCCCCTTTATAAAGGGGCTCTTTGCTCAGGAGGGCATAGACAGGAACTGAGCAGGCTCCGATTTGAGGATGCCTGGAAAGCCTGTGATGGAGATTTTCAGCAAGGACAGGTTCAGGAACAACAGTCTCATTTCATGAGTGTTAATAATGGAGCAAATATTAGAACAGTATATGTTGGTTCCATGGTTGCCACTCATATAAAAAGTGATGACATTCATTTAAAAATTTTTGGCAAGTGAAAACATATTCTTCAGTAAACAGAGAAAATGACAACACACAAAATCATGGATAGAAGGTGCAGGATTCAAAGGGCCTCAGTTACTTGAGAACAAGGAAGGCTGTGTTATTGGGTGAAACAGAACCCAACCATCTACCTGGTTGGCCCTCAGATGGCCCTGGCCCACCTGCTGAGCTGTCATTTTGGGGGACACCTGCCTAAATGCTACCCTTTCTCTCCTCATGTGTCCTCTTTTCTAGCACCTCATGCTGACTTAGGAGATCTCTTCTCTGGGCCCTTACTGTGCCTTTACATGCTTTTTAAATAACATGTATGTTATCCTGGTGATCTTAGGGGATCCGCTTTAGGTGAAAGAATTCAAAATTAGGCATAAAATTATCAATTTAGAATGAAAAAAGGAATCATAACAAATTACAAAAGTTGAAAAGCTGACAGATACCACAAACATCAAAAGCTTTGGGGAAATGGCTCATTGTTTTTATCAATGAATCAACTGATAAGCTTCTTTAGTTGTACATTTTTTGTTTCACACTCTTTGATCACTTATTCCTATGAGAATGATTTTGTAATATTGTCTATAGAGAAAATAGAAAGATTATTCATTCTTTCCTCTATCACAGTTGATTGAAACTGATTTTTATTATTTATGATTTAGAATAGTTTCATTCAGCTTCATACCTTGTTATTGGTAACTTATGTAAATTCTTAGGATTTTTGTCAAGTTTGGGAAAACAACAATCAAGTTATTTTCCCCCCTATCAGAATTGTTAAGATTTCAGGACATTTCACTTTTTCCTGTTCACTGAGTCACCGTCAGTGCTCAAAAACATTTAGGAATGTTTTTGGAGGCTAGCATGGTTAGCAATAACTTAATTATACTCGGAAGTTATCATGTTCTACATAAATATATTCTACTAAATCTAAACATTCCACAAAATGTTTCCCCACCTCAAGTTCCCTAAAACTGTATCTCCGCAGATGCTCAAGGCCACTCCAGTGGCCACTGGCTCTGAAGGGGAAAGACAATGGAGGTAAAAATGAATTGGTAAAAGACATCACTAAACCAATTGAAGTTAAACTACTTTGTGCCATTTTATAAATTATATGACCTTAATCTTCATTAGTGTCATGGCTACTCTGCCTCTGTCCTGTTGGCTCTGGACCTGCCCACAATGGCACCAGGTAGAAGGTGAGTTAGATGAGCAAAGGGTACTCTAGGCCCTTGTTTACATTTTGACCTCACTAATGCCTCCCCTTCTCCCTCCCTTCCTCCAGGTCCTACTCAGTGTTTCAGGTCCAGCTCACATACCACCTCCTCCAGTATGACCACCTGGCCTTGTATTGTTCATATCAGTTTCCCACCTGCCACTGTCATATTCCCAGTGAGGTGATCATTAACCTGGGGGCAAGGATACCTGGCACAGCTTTGGCATGTGAAGCAGACACTTAGCAAATAATTCTTGACAAATGGATTTGAAAATCCATCTGTTTTCCTATGGTTAACTAATTGGTGACTGCCATCCTGACCTGGACCACTCACCAGAGCCAGATGTTTCTCCAAGTTATTTTAAGGATTCCTTTATAAATGGAATTTTGACTCCTTTTTCCAAAGATAAAGGAAAACCTGCTGGGTTATTGCTCTCTGCCTACAGAATGTACAGAAGAGAAAAGCCTTTCATAGATGACTGATTTCTAACACAGATGTGCCAAGTTCCTTGGGCTAAAAACTCTTTAGTTGGAAATGAATCAGGGCATTTTTAATATGAGTTTTTAGAACGTGTACTTTGAGCAATGCTAATAATGATCAGTGTGATGGTGACTCGGTTTAAGGGTTTTGAGGATCGAGAGTGCTAATAAAACTGCCCAGAGGAACATGAGCTCACCTGATATAACAGAACTAATGAAGGACTCGGTGCACAAAAAAGTATCTCTTGTCAGAGAGGAAGTATTTGTGCGTGGTCTCATCCTACGATGCACTTGACAAGGACAGAAATAGAAAACCGTTTGTGGCCACCTGGCAGAGATTTTCCTGGTGCCTTGGTTTATTATTCCTACTATTGTACTTCCCTCTTTCCTAAAAATCTTTTTTTTTTCTCTTTGCCTTTTCAGTTGGCTTCAGCACCTTTTGTGAGTTTTCATCAGCACATTTCATTCTTTACTGAACAATGAAAAGATAAGGGAAGGAGAAATGAGAGAACGAGTCTATTACTAATTGTGATGGCAAAGTCAGGGGAAATTGTGCTGGCTTCCCTGTTGTTCATCCAAATCATGTTGTTAATTTTCCTCGACACACGCAAGAGGGAGATGAGGGTTCCTGTATTTAGATGAAGAATCGTGAGCATCGGGGGCCTTGCCTTCTCTGTTATGGGATGAAAATTATTATTTATTGAGAGCCTACTGTGTGTTTGGCTCTGTGCTTTGCCCTGAGGCCAGAGGAGAAAACCAAATGCCCTGTCTTCAGGGAGCTCCAGAGCTCTCTATCCTGAAGTTTGTCATCCTTACAGTGCAGTGACTGTGATCCTTGACTGAATTCCTTATGTATGTTAGGAACTGTGAGAGATCTAGAGAGATAAGACAGCATTTGTCCAAGGAGTGTAGGCCAGGGAGTGTGTGGCCATGCCAGAGAGCAGTTAGGCCTTCCATCCCTGGGAGCAGAGGGAGAAATTAGTGTGGAATGATAAGGGAGAAAAAACAGCAAAAAGGAATGCAGTGCTTAACTTATGCTGGTAAGCTCAGAGCAGCCCTGAGAGGTGGGTATTTTCCCATTTAAAATATGAGACATTCTGCCTCAGAGCAGTTGGTTATTCTTCTCAGTGTCCCACAGCTGGATAGGGAGCTCCTTGAAGAATGGGGATATGTTATTCTGCGTATCTTCAAAACATCCTGACACAGGGTAAACACTAAATCAATCCTTGGGAATGAAAGAAGTAACTGAAAGTTCTGGAAGCCATTTTCATACTCAGATAGGACGCCAGGGCCTGTGGTATTCCCTCTATTCCTTGGTGGATACCACTGACAAAACTGAAGAAGCCAAAATGAGTGAACAGATTGGAGAAACAGTCCCGCATCCATTTTTAAACATCTTGAATTTTAGTGACAATGGGAATTGCTTCAGGTCCCTGGGAGACATGGACTGATGCTTAAGAGCGAGGTCAGGGCTGAAGGGGCAGACTCTAGACCCACAGGGAGTGGGCAAAGGAGATGATGCAGATGTATACAGAGAAGAGGGGAGGGGAGAGGCCTGCCTGTGGGAAGAGTGGCCTTCTTAGCATTATTTGAGTGGTCCATGTTGGGTGGGCCATGGAGATCATTCAGTGCACCGTGTCATTTTGCAAGTGAGGCAAGTGAAAGCAGAGAGGTTAAGTGCCCATACAGTCGGTGATTGAACCCGTGCTAGAACCCTGACTCATATTCTCCCTGCACCTCCCTTTACCGTGAGGTGCTCGTGGTTACACATGGACACATGCTTAATGTGTCCACTGTAACTGGCATCCATCTTTGCTTTGTATTTCTATGTTTTAAAATGGAGATTCAGGGCACCTAGACAAGCATTAGAACCCAAGAAAAGGTCTTTTCATTTGGTTTGTAACATTTCCATAGTGTGGTCATTTGGTCATTGGGCTCTAAAAAGATGAGACTTGTCCTCACCTGACAATGGAGATCTTGTCACATAGTGTCCAGCATTTTGCATGAATCTCCATTTGATTTTACATGAATATTGCAAGGCTCTGATGGAATGATGCAATAAAGAATATCCTGTGTACAAATTTGATAAGCTCTTAACAATATGGTGCCTGACAGGTTCTCACTTAGAGAGAAGACATCCTGTCAGTCAACATGAAGCATGCTAAAATCTCCACTTCCGTAAAGTTCTTTATGCCTGCAAAGCAGCTTTCTTCTCTCCGACTCTAAGTGTCTTTAATATAATATGCCAACTGTGGCAATTGGAAGCATAACGAACAGTAAGTTGTTTTCTTACTCTCAAGAACTTGTTATTCCCCTGACACCAGCAGGATGCTGGCTTCCGAGCGATGATGCATTAGCACATTTTTCAGCCCTCCATCCTCTGCTCACTACCCTACTTGGAAGGCAGGGTGGAAGCAAATCACCATTGATCAGGCATTTGCCCTAAACTGGGCACTGTGCCAGATGATTTCTGTTCACCCTCTTACTTGATCCTTAAAGTAGTTAGAAGAGTGGTGGGTGAGGGGTACAATAGTGTCCCCATTGTAGCCATCAGGAAACTGAGTGTTTAGGACCAAATTGTGTCCCCCCCCAGAATTCCTATGTTTAAGTCCTAACCTGCAGTGTGAATGTGTTTGGAGACAGAACCTTTAAGGAGGTGATTATGTTTAAATGCAACTATAAGGGGTGCCCCTAATCCAACAGGACTGGTGTCCTTACTAGAAGAGGGAGAGACACCAGCGATACACGTGCACAGAGAAAAGGCCATGTGAAGACACAGGGAGAAGATAGCCAGCTGCAAACCAAAGAGAGAGATCTTGTCTGCAAACCAAACTTGCCAACGCTTTGATTTCAGATTTTTAGTCTCTAAAACTGTGAGAAGTCTTTTAAACTGTTGTTTAAGCCCAGTCTGAGCTATTGTGTTATGGCAGTCCTTGCCAAATTAATACACCAAGGCTCAGGGAAATGAAAAAAACAAATAGCCCAGAAATGGCTATTTACTCCATTTTGAGAATCAGGAGACTGATCTTACTGTGCGTGGAATGATGTAGCACACGAATCTGCCCCAGCTCAAGTCCTAGCTGGCTCCTTCCTAGCCAAGGGGTCTCAGATAAGTGCATTTGCTATTTCTAAGCTTCCTTTGATTCATCTATGAGATGGGAGAAGCAAGACTCCCTAACTTAAATGGTTGTTGTAGAAAACAAATAAGGTGCTCCCTGGAACATGCTCAACACAGAGCAGAGCCCGGCATATACTCTGAATCGTGTGGGGCATTGTTATTGTTATTATAAAGGTCCCAGAATGGTGGGCTTGTCGGCCATGAGTCCTGCTGGCTCTTGTAAGAACATGGAACTTAGAATTAGCAGTGTCAGGCTTCACTTATGACTTGGGCACACAGTCTCTGTGAGCATGGGCGAGGCACTTAGCCTCTATAATCTTTGAGGTTCTGACAATTCTGTTAGGTTAATGCCTACTGTACCAATGATTAACTGAGATAAGGCATTGAGTGTGTTTTGTTAATTATAAAGCTGTGTGTAATTGTGAGGAATTACTGCTCTGAGCAAGGATCATTTCCTCTGTTCTTTGTCCATAACATACACTGCTGAGAGGCTTGCTCAGAGATGCTGAAGTGTGGGGAGATTAGAAGGGCTGGAAGGCAAGTGTTCACTGCAGTTATAATACCACACAGATATGCCATATTAAAGCAGAATTAATGATGAACTTTGAGAGGGCATGGAACATGTTCCAAAGCTGTTCTCCTCCCCAGTCATTGCTAAAGAGTGTCTCAAAGCAGGAAGGCATTGGCAGGACAAACCCCGTGAAATACTTGTAGCTAGTCCAGACAGAGCTGGGTTACCTCTGCTAAGTACTTCCCAGTGGCTGCCAACAAGGTCATTGGTGACAAACAGGAGGAGTGTCTACTTTGTTCCTATCTGGTACATAAAAGTGTTAGGCTTTAAGGAATTTTGAGGTTAGGCCTGTGGCTCCTGGTTGTGGCCCATTTGGAATATCAGAGGGTCAGGCATAGCATAGGCTGAGGTCTATGAAGACTCCTATGGCCGGTAGAAAAGGTGGTGTCAGGGCCTCCTAGGTCCAGCAATAGCCTCTCTATTCATGGGATCCACCCACCCACTCCTCTTTCCCCCTCATGGAAGCAGGGCTGATGGTGATGCATTCACAGGTTGGAACCAGTAATGTGAAGAGTATAATGTTATGGAGATTTTGGCCACAGATGGCTTTTTGAAGCCCTCTCTCTGAATCAGATTGGTTTAGGATATTTCCTGACTCCCACTACATAAGGAATACTATGAAGCCAATAAAATTTCCTAAGATGCTTTTATTCAATAATTCCTGTCTTAATTTATATTACTGTTTTTCAAATGTTTTTGAACAAAACTCACATTAAAAAGCATATTTTGCAGGGCACCAGGACAGCTCAGTTGGCTAAGCATCCTACTTCAGCTCAGATCATGATCTCACGGTTTGTGAGTTCAAGCCCTGCGTTGGGCTCTGTGCTGACGGCTTGGAGCCTGAAGCTTGCTTCGGATTCTGTGTCTTACTCTGTCTCTGTCCCTCCCCTCCCCTGCTTGTGCTCTGTCTCTGTCTCTCTCTCTCTCAAAAATAAATAAACATTAAAAATTTTTATTTCTTAACCTTTCTTTCTTTCTTTCTTTCTTTCTTTCTTTCTTTCTTTCTTTCTTTCAAATAATTTATTGTCAAGTTGGCTAACATACAGTGTATACACAGTGTGCTCTTGGTTTTGGGGGTAGATTCCCGTGATTCATTGCTTACATACAACACGCAGTGCTCATCCCAACAAGTGCCCTCCTCAATGAAAGCATATTTTGTATAATGATGTAATTCATACATATCTGTGTGACATATATTTATATTTTATTCACCAATTAGTACTTACCTATACTTTGTGCAATGTACTGTGATATTTTCTATTCTATTCTATTCTATTCTATTCTATTCTATTCCATTCTATTTTTAAATGTTGGTTTTTGACCCATTAAATTGAAGTCATGATGCAGAAATAGGTTGTAACCCTCAGTTTGGAGCCACTAGAATATTCATTCCATGCCATCCAGAGATATTAGGGTATCCTGTGAAGAGTCATTTAGCTGTACCTTTGTGATGTGTGCACCTTCTAAGGCAGAATGTCAATGTGGAAAGGTCATGGGCTTTGGGGTTAGCCCAGGGACCAACATGATCCATACTTGTTTCAGCTCATGTTTCTTCATAATGCCTATTTTTCAGAGGAATTGTAGGATTGGGTGATCACATATATGGGAAAATACCTAACTTAGTCTGGCCCAAAGTAGGACTTCAACAAACATTAGCTCTCTTCTAATTAGAAAAAGGTTTTTTGTTGTTTGAGCATATTTGACACACACTGTTACATTAGTATCAGGTGTACAACATAGTGATTCCACAAGTTTGAACACTACACTATGCTAACAAGTGTAGCTACGATCTGTTGCCATACAATGCTATTATAATATCATTGACTATATTCCTTATGTTGTACCTTTTATTCCTGTGACTTATTCATTCCATGATTGGAAGGGGACTATTACCTCTTAGTTCCCTTCACCCATTTTCCCTGTTCCCTCCCTCTCTCCCCTCTGGCAACTATCAGTTTGTTCTCTGTGTTTACAAGTCTAATTTTGAGTTTTGTGTATTTATTTATTTATTTTTAGATTCTGCATGTGAGCTAAATCATACAGTATTTATCTTTCTTAGTCTGACTTATTTCACTTAGCATAATGCCCCCTAGGTCCATCTATGTTGTCACAAATGGTATGATCTCTTCCTTTTTTATAGGTGTGTAATATTTCATTACATATACATTTACATATAATGGAACACACACACACACACACACACACACGGCATCTTCCTTATCCATCTATCAGTGGATTCTTAGGTTTCTTCTATATCTTGACTATTGTAAATAATGCTGCAATGATTGTAGAAACGTATATATCCTTTTTAATTAGTGTTTTCATTTCCTTTGGGTAAATACCCAGTAATAGAGTTATTGGATTATATGGTGTTTCTATTTTTAATTTTTTGAGGAAACTCCATACTGTTTTTCACAGCAGTTGTACCATTTGCATTCCCACTAACAGTGTTCAAGGGTTCCTTTTTTTCCACATCTTCACCAACACTTGTTATTTCTTGTCCTTTAGATTTTAGCCATTGGGAGAAGATATTTGCAAGTGATATATCTGATAGGGGGTTAATATCCAAAATTTATAAAGAAGTTACACAACCCAAAAAACAACCCAATTAAAAAATGAACAGAGGACCTGAATAGATATTTTTCCAAAGAAGTCATACAGATGACTAACAGACACATGAAAAGATGCTCATCACTAATTATCAGGGAAATGCAAATCAAAACTACAATGAGATATTACCTTACACCTGTCAGAATGGCTAAAATCAAATTCTTTCCTAATTTTTAACCAATTTGAGACTCTTATTACCTGATGATACTTGCAGTTTCTCAGAACATCTGGCTCTGCTATGTCTGTCTATAAGGTTCAGATAATCTTTGATGAGAAACAAAAGGTTTCCTCTTCACTGATTGCTTGGAGAAGCTTCTTAGGAATTGATTTCAATAATCTCGGTGTTGCTATGGGTGCTTTGGTATTGTTTACACTCAATGAATTTGGTGGTTAGGGACCTTACAATGTAGAAATATAACATTTGTGGCCTTAGCTAGATCTTTTCTGAGTAAGAAGGTACTCCAGGTGCAAATCAATAATAGCATTGCCTATTATGAGAGGAGTACCTTTAATATGAACTCAGGACAAGAGCAAACTTATCAGTAGCTGAGCCCATAAAAGTACTGCAGCACAAGGTCAGCAGTTAAGTGAAATGCACATAAGACTCCATGCTTGATCTCAGATTTTTGTGTGCCACGTTTCACTTCCCATGACATATCCTTGCTCACAAACTGGACTCACTATAACCTAGGTATCATTACCTGACTGTGTCTTAGACACATAAGGGAAGGATCAAGGCTTGACTTTCTGGTATACTGGAGAAATGAGTGGTTCGTTTTCTTCTCCTTGTCACTTTATAACTCCTAGCCCTTGCTAATATACCAGAGACCCCCATTCTCTCTGGATGCTTTGCTACCTCATGCTAGCTCCAGAAGATACATAACAAAAGCAAGACTGCCTTCCCCATCACTCATTGCCTCAAGTATGGACCCCAACTTCCCCACTGTGTCCCAAGACTTGTGTTTAACATACTTGACTGAGGACTGGGGTCAGCTAGGGGGATAAGAACAGAAGACTCAACCAAATACTCTTGCCCCTAGAGCTCATCACTAGTCATGCACTATCACTGGAAGCCCCTCCTGGACCTGTCATTAAGCCCTGCCTCCCTCCATGTTATTAAGGGCCCATTCTTCAATTCATTCAGATCAGAATCCTCCCTCTCATTTTCTCTCGTACTTAAATTCTGCCTCCCTCTGAAACTCCCTCTTCCTGATATCTCAGGGAAACCTCAACTCAATTTATAGTACAATAGCTTCTCCCCTCAAAGGACCTACTTTATCATGCAGATCAATTCCGTTCTTCTTTGCTTCACTTTCTCCCCTTCTTTGCAGAAAACGTTCAGCAAGCCTATAACCTTCAAAAATTTATCTTCTGAGATATATATTTTTTTACTCCTATAATTTTCAAATGCTTATAGACAGTGTTTTGTTTTGATCCATTATGCTTAGGATGATTATTAGCTCATGTCCTTTAAGTAGGATACCTTTAACAACTTCATGCCCACCTCTGAAGTTACCTCCTGGGTCTCAGACTGTTTGTAATATCGGATCTATTCCAGCTGGTCAGTCTCCCAAGAGGTAGGAACTACAGAGTAATGGACTTTGTTCTATATAGAAAAGGACTGGGTTATGATCATAGTTAGGGAGAGAGGGGGTATATTAACAAGACCGTAGGCATCCAGAGGCTAGTTTCCATGGGGTAGAACTGAGAATCAAATACAATCTTGCCCTAAGCAGCATCCTTCTAGCACTAGATAATAACAGTTCCTGGATCCCCTGTCAGGAACTGTCCAAGGAGTAGAGATGCCTGGCATATGTGGAGGACATTAGATGCATTAATATGTTATTAGGAGATGAGGGGAACAAATACTCAAACCAGGGACTTGGCTTTTATCAGTAGGGCTCTTGGTGCGTTAGTAGAGAAATTACCTTTTCACTTGAGATGCACAGCGTGTGTTCAGACCTGCGAGTCTGGTTTTGGAGTCACAAATGGAGATGCGCTGAAGCTGACAGAGGTGACAGCTTCTCACATATGGAAAACTGAATAATAACAACAATTCCATTTGTGAAGAAGGGTTGGAAATTACGTTTTCAATTCTAATGCAAGGCAGGGGCCAAGATGAACACATTCAAATTGGAGTTTGCCTGGGCTCACTGTTTTCCTTAAGTGACAAAGGAAATAATGGTTGATGAAGTTGCCTCTAGGGGATCTGGGAAAAATTCTTTCTGCTATTTAAAAAAAATGAGATTTCACATGGAGTCTATTAATTATTACCAGCCATTTGATAAATGCAGCCTGAACTGGTTTAACAGTATTAAACACCATATTGCTCATAATGCTCTGAATGGTAGAGTTGTAAATACAGATTTCTGATATTCACAGAGGACTATCTGCTTGTAAAAGGTGTAAGTTGGCTTTTTTTTTCTTGATGGATGGTATGACGGAGGTCTGAATATAAAGGAATAAATATATGACTCACATTACTTTGGAAGTTAGTATTAAGACAAAACTGATTTTAAAGGGGGAGAAAGCAGAATCTCGAGTCCTAGTTTCTAAGAAGGATCCAATATTTCCACAATTACTACAACCTAAAACTGAAGTTACTTTTGATTTTGACCAATTGTAAGAGAGTCTTTAAGAGTTTCAGCTCAGGAATCAGAGGTAAATTCAAATGAGCCCATGTTGTACCTTTGTTTCTAGTTCTTGCCTGGGTGGCTTGTTGACATAGGCTACTGGCTCCCACCCCTGAAGTCACCCATAGATTAAACCTTAGAATACAGCCTGTCTACCTTGTACATTGGGATCACTTTCACACTGATATTAAAGGTTCTGACTTGGAGAAGCAGACATCTAACAAGCCAATTATCCCATAAATAAAATCCCATAAGTGAATTCTAGACAAAATACCAGAAACAATTCCTTAAGGGCTTTGGAAATTGAAATAAAGTAGGCAGATTTTGAAGGTGAATTGAACCTTGAAGCAAGCAACCTCCCATGAGGCCTAGCCTATGACTCAGTGGCAGCTGAAACTGTGATACAAAGCCCTTTGAAGTTTTAGGCAGAGGAAGTAGGGGAAAGAACCCAGGTCAATTAGGGATGCCAGGGTATTAGTGGGAAATCCTGAAAAGGAAAGAACTAGAGAAGAAGAAACTCCAAATTCTGTGTTTAAACACAGCCCAAGTTCCTGACTAATCTCTAAATCATGAAGGCTTGGGACAAACTGGAAGCATAATGCAACTAAATCCAAGAACTGAATGGAAGTCTGAACTCTCCCCACCTCAGATGTGACACTTTGTAGTCTGAGTCTAACCAAGAAAATTGTTTACTAAAACAAAAGTGTCAGCAGTCTGAGGAAATAGAGCATAATTCAGAGTCTTTACAACTTAATAATTACATTGCTAGAATACAATTCAAAATTATTCAACATATTAAAAGCCAGAAAAATGCAATCTGTTCTCACAGGAAGAAACAATTAACCGCTGTGTATTAGTTTCCTAGGACTGCTGTAACAAATTACAACTGGGTGGCTTAAAACAACAGAAATTTCTTACGGTTGTGGAAGTCAGAAGTCGGAAATTACTGTGTAGGTGGGATTGTTTCCTTCTGGAGGTTCTTAGAAAGAATCCTTTCCATGCCTTTTTGTTAGATTTGATTGTTGACAGCCCTTGCTGTTCATTGGTTTGGGTTTGCACGCATCCAGCCTCTGCCTTCACCTTCACATAGACTTTCCCTGTGTGTTTCTATATGTCAAATCTCTTATCTTTTTTCTTATAAGGACCTAGTATTTTAAACCTAAAATTTTATATCCAGTCACATTATCATTCAAATATGAACATATAACAATAGTATTTTCAGGCCTACAAGACTGCACATGGTTTCAAATACAAATACCCACATTGGAGGGGAGCCTAGGTAGCTCAGTTGATGAAGCATCTGACTCTTGATTTCAGCTCAGGTCATGATATCCCTGTTGTGAGATGGAGCGCCATGTCAGGCTCCATGCTTAGCGTGGGATTCTCTCTCTCCCCCTCTCTTTCTGCCCTCTCCCACCTGTGTGTGCTCTCTCTCTCTCTCTCTCTCTCTCTCTCTCTCAAAATAAATAAATCCACATTAAAAAACAAATATTCATGTTAAAATATTTTTTATTGAAGTATAATTAGCATAAAATACTATGTTAGTTTCAGGTGTACAACAAATACTTAGTGCTCACCATGATAGATGTAGTCACCATCTATCACTAAAAAATGTTGTGATAATGTTATTGACGATATTCCCTATGATATAATTTTCATCTCTGTGCCTTCTTTATTTTCTAACTGGAAGTTTGTACTTCTTAATCTCGTTTATCTCTTTTACCCATTCCCCTACGAACCTCCCTTCTGGCAGTCATCAGTTTATTCTCTCCATTTAAGAGGCTGTTTTTGTTTGCTCTTTGTTTCTTTGTTTGTTTTGTTTTTTAGATTCCATATATAAGTGAAAACATATGGTATTTGTCTTTCTCTCTATGACTTACCTCACTTAGTATAATATCCTCTAGGTTCATCCATGTTGTTGCAAATGGCAAGATCTCTTTCTTTGTTATGATTGAGTAATATTTCTTTTTTTTAAAATTTTTAATGTTTATTTATTATTGAGAGACAGAGAGAGAGACATAGCATGAGCATGGGAGGGACAGAGATAGGAGGAGACACAGAATCTGAAGCAGGCTCCAGGCTCTAAGCTGTCAGCACAGAACCCAACACGGGGCTCGAACTCACAAACTGTGAGATCATGACCTGAGCCAAAGTCAGAGGCTTAACTGACTGAGCCACCCAGACACCCCGTGATTAATATTTCTGTGTGTGTGTGTGTGTGTGTGTGTGTGTGTGTGTACCACATCTTCTTTATCCATTCATCTATTGATGGACACTTAGGTTGCTTCCAGATATTGGCTATTATAAATAATGCTATAGTAAACATAATGGGGCATATATCTTTTCAAATTAATGTTGTTTTGTTTTATTTTGTTGTTTTTTTTTTTAGTTTTCTTTGAGTAAATACCCAGTAGGGGAATTACTGAGTCATAAAGTATTTCTTTGTTTAATTTTCTATACTGTTTTACAGTTGTTATATCCGTTTGCCACCAACAGTGCTCCAGGGTTTCTTTTTCTCTACATCCTCACCAACACTTATTATTTCTTGTTCTTTTGATTCTAGTCATTCTGACAGGTGTAACATGATAAGCTATTGTAGGTTTGAATTGCATTCCCCTGATGATTAGTGATGTTTAACATCTTTTTATGTGTCTCTTGCCCATCTGTATGTCTTCTTTGGAAAAATGTGTATTCAGGTCTTCTGCCCCTTTTAAATCACATTATTCAGGTCTTTTTTTTTTTTTTGGTAATCTATAATAAAAGATAAAGGAATATATAATGGGGAAAAGACAGTCTCTTTGGTGCTGGAAAACTGGATAGCTACATGCAAAAGAATGAAACCAGAATACTTTCTTACACTATACACAAAAATAAACTCAAAATGGATTAAAGATCTAAATGTGGGACTTGAAACCCTAGAAATTCTAGAAGAAAACATAGGCAGTAAGTTCTTTGACCTTGGCCTTAGCGACATTTTCCTAGATATGTCTCCTTGGGCAAGGGAAACAAAAGCAAAAATAAATTATTGGGATTACATCAATATAAAAAGCTTTTTTAAAGTGGATGAAACTGGGGCGCCTGGGTGGCTCAGTCGGTTAAACGTCCGACTTCGGCTCAGGTCATGATCTCACGGTCCGTGAGTTCGAGCCCCGCATCGGGCTCTGTGCTGACAGCTCAGAGCCTGGATCCTGCTTCAGATTCTGTGTCTCCCTCTCTCTCTGACCCTCCCCTGTTCATGCTCTGTCTCTCTCTGTCTCAAAAATAAATAAACATTAAAAAAAAATAAAGTGGATGAAACTATCAACAAAATGAAAAGGCAGCCTACTGAATGGGAGAAGATATTTGCAAGTGATATATTTGATAATAATTTTGAAGGTAATATTCAAATAGAGAAACAAATCCAATAGATACTAAAAGAAATATATAAAATGAGGATGACTAAATATTTGACATAGGTTGGGTATTTTGGTTTCTAAAGTTAAAGCTAAGAGAAAGAAAAAGATAAAGTATATCCTGAATACCTAGAATTAAAGTTCTACACAATGTTAACAAGAGGGTTTGGAATGGAGAACGTGAATGGGTAGAGAAACCAAGGGATAGGAGAACCAGATGAAATTTTTCTTTTGCTACAGGGAAGCCATAGGTATAATTTTTTTTTTTAAAGAAGTCAAGAGAGGAGATTAAAAAACAGAAAATGATTAATGAATTTAAATTAGAAATTAAAGTTGTAGCAACATATCCTCATATATAAATACTCTTTGTAATTATAAATTAATTAAAAGAGATTGCCACATTAGATATTAAGAATCAGTTTTATGTTTTTATAAGAAACTAAGTCATACTGAAATGGAAAATTAAAATAGAAGGATAAGAAATGATACATCATGTAAATATTAACCAAAAGAAAATTGATATAACTATACTGGTAGCAGAAAAAGTAGGTTTTAAACAAAAAAGCAACCTTACAGTTGGAAAGGCTCATTATATAATGATAAAAGGTTTGATTTGCCAAGAAGATATAACAATTCCAAACATGTATGCAATCGATAATCTAGCCTTGACATATATAAAGCAAAACTTGATAAAGCTGTAGGGATAAATCGATAAAGCCCCATCATAGAGAGGAATTTCAACTCACCTCTTTTGTTTATCTATACATCAGAAAGACAAAAATATTAGCAAAGATGTAGATAGTTTGAATAGCAAAACTAACAGGTGTAATCCAATGAAGATATATGGAATTCTGTAGCCAAAAATTAAAGAAAGTGTATGTTATATTTATTATAGTGTTTATTTACTAGTTATTTAAGATGTTGGGTAACGAGTTTTGAAATTTTTTTAGCATGTTATACAAAACTCTACATGTTTGTAAAGTGTTTATATTAGTTTTCTCTTGCTGTGTAACAAATTACAATATATGTAGTGGCTGAAAACAGCACAAAAGTTTCTGTAGGTCAGAAGTCCAGTATGGTGTGGCTGGATTTTTTTACAGTCTCACCATGCTAAAATCAAGGTATCCACCATGGCTCAGTTCTCATGTGGGGCATAGGATCTTTTCCAATCTCATTGGTCATTGGCAGAATTCAGTTCTTGTTTAGAAGTGAGGTCGCATTTCCTTTCTGTCAGTCAGCTGTTGTTTGCTCTCTTCTAGGGCCACCCACGTTCCTTTTCAGGTGGTCCCCTCCATCTTTAAGCCACAGTGGCTCATGCAACCCTTCTCATGCTTCCAATCTCTCTGACTTCCTCTTGTACCCCTCTTTTCTACCACAAGTCTTTCCTTTTAAGGGCTCGTGTGATTAAATTAGACCCACCTGGATAATCTCCATTTTTTTAAAGGTCAGCTGTTCCATGTAATAGAAACAAACACTGGGAATGATATAGCATCAGATTCACAGATACCAGAGATTAGATAGTGGAATATTTGGGGTCATGCCTTGAACTTCTGCCTACCATAACCTTTCACCAGTCTTTTCCCCTTGAGTCCTGTTACTTGCATTGTGAGAAATTCCATGATACAGCACTTCTATAGGAACACATAATCTATAGTATAAAATCATTGACTGTATTTCATTATTTGTTATGTGATCATCTCTTTATCCTACTTCATTTTTAGATATATTAAAGTTTTTATAAATCTATCATTTTATAATTGATATCTGCATTATGGTCACAGATATAGACTGTAAAATATTAATGCTTTGGAATTTATGAAAGATTCCTTTGAAGCCAGTATGTACGTAATTTTTATGAAGTTTCTATTTTTTTCTCAAAAATGAATTCATAGTCTCCATTTTGTATAAACTTTTATTAATTGTGGTATTAAAAGTTTTTACATTTAATTCATTGTCTATATCATCTGTTGCTTTCTGAAAGAAGTATGTTAACATCTTCAACTACAGCTCATTTATTATTCCCATAATATTGTCATTTCAAGGCTATGTTTTAGGTACATGTAGGTCATTATATATTATTTCTTTTTCATTAGTTTGTGCAACTTGATTGAAGAAAAATAAATCAATCACTGGCAAAACTATTAGATGATCACTCTTCCATTGACAACTTCCAACAATCTTTCAGGAATAATGAACATTTTATTGGAAGGTAGACTGTTAACACCAAGCCTTTTAACAATTTAAATAGAAATTAGGACATGTTGAAGACTCTATTTTAGAATTAAGATGTATCCCATTTTGTATTTTCTAGAGGCCAAGAATAGGTTATTTCCTTATTCCATAAAATACATTACATGCATAAAATATATCACATTTTGTTTTGCTGATCCTCTATTTTCAGCACCAATTCTTTAGCTATCTCAGTGAAAAACGGAAAGTGTACCATGGACCTCAAACCTCTAGCATTGGAATCCTTAAACAAGATGGCTACTTGTATAACAATGGTGCTTCTCTGATATGACAAGCGCATATCTATCTCTCCCCTCCTGCACCCCTGCATGATCTTGTCCTCTGATTGGAACGGTGAGGAGTGATTTTAGCATCAAAACAAAGCTAGATTGCAGTATTGGTTTCATAATACATGAGCTTCGTATTGGAGCATTTTGAACCTTGGCTATCTGTTATTCTCTTGCAACTGCATTTTCAAAATGCAGTGACTGTCCACAGCTACAAACACCTAGGTCATTTTGGGTGGGCACATACATGAGTAGAGGGAAATAAGCAACAAAAATTTAAAAGCAGAATTCGTAGAGGGGAGCTGCCAGATTAGAAAGTAAGAAAGGACCAGTTATTTAAAATCAATGCTTCCTATGTAGCACAGGTTATCCTGGCATTAAAGAGGCATCATGGCATGCCATCCTTCTGAGTCCACCCCTAGATGTTTTGTTGATTTTTTTAATATTTTCATATATTTTCTTTAATACTAGAGGGGCATCTGAATTTGGGTCATATAGCAGTGAAAAAAAAAAAGGGATGAGAGAAACCTTGATGTAGTTAAGGCAGACTACATTGATATTAAGATATCTAGCAAATATTGCCATTACTGTTAACATATGGATGACAAGTTATTTGAAGTGCAAATTTTAGTGGTTTCAATGCAACCTTAGACTGGTCGGTAAGAAAATAAACTTTCACAAGTCAAGCACTGCTTAATATGGGCTGTCTGATCCCATAATCGCGACTTGCCAATAAAATTTTTCATTCCTGACAAGATCTACAGAGCATTGTGCAGGAAAGTCATGGGCCACAGACTGAAGTTTCAGTGCCACATTTTGTCCGTTTTTGGTCTGGCTCTACAACCTTTTGGTGTGGGCACACGATTCTGACCAGAATACTTGATTTTCTGGGGCGGCGGGGAGGGTGCAGGGAGGGTGCCTTTTAACTAAATGGGCATTGGGTTGGACAAGGAGGACAGAGCCAGAGGCCAGTTATAGGATGGGTGAGAGGGCAATGAGAGTGAATGGCTAGTGGGAATGTTTAGATTCAGAGAAACAAAGAGAACCAAGTAAGACGGTCTGTTACATGTTCTTGATTTGTGGTCCCTTTATCTGAGGATACTATCATTCTTTATTTCTTACTATAATTTCTAGCCTTAAATCCTGGCTCATATTTGGACTTAATCCTGCTTGTTGGGCATGAGGAGAAGTGGAGACAGATCCTGGTGGTGGGGTGAGTATACTGTCTCATAGGGGAGAGGCCCCTGCAACATGTGTGAGTCATGATGGCAAGTGCTGGCCCTCAAATAGGAGGAGCTGGGCCCCTCTGCAGGGGAATCTAGGGATCAAAATATGTTACTGCACCAACCCAGTTGATTCCACTATATATTTCAGGGTCCTACTCTTTCCTAGTTATGGCCCTAACCTTGGCATAGTAGACCTGCCTGTTTTGAGAAATGAACCTTCTCTGGAGCTCTGCTGCTCTTGTGATCAAGTCCTGGTCTTCATCCCGATGCTCAGTTTTACCTTTGCCTCCCCCGTGGAAGCCCTTTGGTTTTCACACTTAGCTTTGCATTGATGATTTAGCATTTTCAGCATTTCCTTCTCTTCCTCTGTAGTCTCAGGTGTCCCCCACAACTGCCACCCAATTCTATTGTCCTTAAAATTTCCACTGCCCGTCTAGTTCCTAAATATTTGACCTTTTGCCCTCCTCCCACAGGCACCAGATCCCAGTTCAGCACTTGTGAACGTTTTACCAGTTGCACAGCAAGCTTGTGCTAGCTGCAAACTGTGCTCCACCTACCATTGGTGCATTAATTTGGCTCCCAATCCCAACTTAATATTGCTATCTTGGACCATTGTTGGCACTAACTGTTGTAGGTTGAGATCCTCCCAGAAGGCAGCCTCTGAGACAGAGATCAGTCGTAGGGATTTTATTAGCGAGTACTCTGAGGATCAACATCTGTGGGGAAGGGTAGGCGGCAGGATGGGGTGGAAGCAGAATGGAGGCTACAGAGCAGTCTCAACAGAGACCTCATCTGACCGCACGAGGGCTTGAAGGCTGGGGTGGCCATTGGGCACTATCCCTGATTAGAGCTGGGGAGCTGGACCTTTCTATCTCTGCAATGACCAGATACTGGATATAGGTTGCTCTGCACTGAGTATAGGAATGGGGTGTGGCCTCGAGTGACACAGCTGAGAGCAGTTTCTGGGATCCCTGATGGCTGAGGCACTCGGATCAGCTGCCTGATGGGTAATCTGGGTGGCATATTTGTGCATCATGGAAGAAGCAGCAGCTCTTGTTAGTTTATTACCTAGTTACCTGCTTCTCTATCCTAGAGTTGGTAGGAATATTAAAGATTTTGCTTGTTAGATGCCTGGCATAGTTGATACTCAATATATTAGTAGTAGTAATAGTAGTATTCATATTGGTATTCATGTCCTTAGTACTTTGTCATGTGTCTGTTGTCATGTTTTTTTTAGAGTTTTAATCATCTAAAATTATTCATATTTTCATGTTACCGCCTAATCTCTAGCACCATGATTTTGAACTGTACTTGATATTTAATTCCAGGGGATTTGTCCTCACTTACTGTATTGGTTTTTTGCTTTGTATATACTGTTATGTTTTTGCAGTAAGTATGTTGAGTTGGACTTCTTCATGCAATAATATTTTTCCAGGCTTCAGATTGTTTTCTTAGGCTAGATTCCCAGAAATGGAATTACTGGATCAAAAACATTTTGACAGCTTTTGGCCAAGAGTGCCAATTTATTTTATAAATACATTGTAATAATGTGACTGCCACTAGCAGTCAAAGAATATCAATTTTTCTGAAGCTTTGTCACCAGTTGGTATTACCATTAAAAATTTGTTACTTTTCTAATGTTACTGGTCTTAATCTCTATTTCTTTAATACTGGTAAGTTGACTATTTTTATGAACAATCTATTTACTAGCCTTTTGTCTTTTATTTATATATTTAATGAGATATTATTAAGGCTTTCATATAATCAGTTTCATGAGCTCATTATATAGTAAAATTATTCATCCTATGCTTTCTTCAACATATTTTGATAGCCTTTTATTTGCCTTTCTTTCACACAATATTTTAGATATATATTATTTGAGATTTTTATGTAGTCATATTTATTGATCTTTTTCTTTGTAATTAATCCATCCTTTTATAATTCAGCACATTGTATCATCTTGTATCATCATCTCATGAACATTCAGTTTTATCCTTGTAATTAAAAAAACTTTTTAGCCAACTAATTCATCTGGAATTTATCTTGCCCATGGCATGATATAAAGCATATAAACAGTTAACCCTGTTATCACATTATTTTGTTAGTAAATGTCAAAAGGTGAGGAATAAGGTAGGGGATCAAAAAGATAAAAAGGATTCAGAAGATAAAGCCCTGTCATGGTAAGGAGCAGAATTGAGAGAGGTGGGTCCTTGAAGCCAGGTCAGAGTATTCCGTGCCGTACGGTTTTCAGTTGCATTAAGTTATTCTGGTAGAAATGAAACTAGATAATTTGACATTGAAGGATGTTGGAGAAACTCTTGGCCAACGGTGTGAAAGTTGCCACTCAGTAAAGTCAAACTAAGGAGGCTTCCCTGTCCCATGTATCCAAGTCATTCTGCTTCTCTGGAACCATAAATGCAACCACAGTGATGGCTAATACGTTGTTGAGAAATTGTTCTTTCTCCAAGTGATTGATAATCTTGGAATGAGTACCAGACCATTTTAATTATTGATAATTTTACTGTATATTCTGGCCTTTGGAAGGGTTTCTTTCATTCCCACGTTACATTTTAATATAGTCAGAAAATATTTTTCCTTGATTATTCTTCCAAATTAATTTTATAATAACTTTATCCAGTTGAAACAATGACAACAACGAAAGCCCTACTGGGATTTTTATTCAAATTGCTTTAATGAAATATATTAATTGAAAAGAATTGACATTCTTAAAATATTTAGACTTTTCATAGAGGAACATGCTGAGTCTTTCCATTAGTCAAGTTTTATTTTATATTTCTTAGTAAAATCCTCTAGGCTCATATACCCCCATCTCTCCCAATCTAGGTCACACACATTTCCCATTAAGATTCTATCTTCATATTTTATATTTTGTGTTCTACTGGGAATGGTTTTTTTTTCCCCATGAAATGTTCTATATCTTTATCTAGCAATTTATTGTTTCAAAAAATTAATTTAAATAACTTTTTTCAATGGATTTCTGTAAACAGTATAGTTTTCCTGTTTCCTTTCTAATGTTGGTATTTGTTGGTTTAAAACAAATGTTTATATGTTGAGTGAGACATGCTTCTTTTTCCACCATTTGAAGATGTATTATGAATAGTGGGGTTTGAATTTTACCTAATATCTCTTATGTTATGATAAAGTTGTCTGATTTTCTTATGTGACATATTGGTGAAATTATTACAATTTGTAGTAGTGATCAGTCATTGCTTTCCAGGAATAATCCCTATTTATTATAATGGCCAGCTCTTTAAATTAGCTATTGAATTTCATTTACTAGTAGAGTTGAGATTTTTATATCTGTATTTATACGTAATATTGATTCTATAGGTTTTTATCCTATGCACTTCAGATTTTGCATCACTTTTGCATTTGCTTGGAATTGTATGGCTTTTCTTTTCTTTCTTTTTTTTTTTTTTTTGAAATTTATTGTCAAATTAGTTTCCATACAACACCCAGTGCTCATCCCAAAAGGTGCCCTCCTCGGTACCCATCACCCACCCTCTCCTCCCTCCCACCCCCATCAACCCTCAGTTTGTTCTCAGTTTGTAAGAGTCTCTTATGCTTTGGTTCTTGAATGGCTTTTAATATTTTTTATATTCATCAAATTTCATGAAGAATGTAGTGGTCTTTTGTTTTCTTTATTTTAGTTAGAAATTTTTTAAAAAATTCACCAGTAAGAGCAACTCATGCCAGGGAGTTCGGAGGGATATTGTTTTTAAAATTGTATCTTTATTTATTACTCCATTCAGGTTTTATCTTACTTCAATTTTAGTATTTTTTCCAAAATGTTGCCAAATTCATTGGTGTTTTCAAATATAATAGTATTATTTCATTCTTATAACCTGTGTATCTGTTGCTAATAGTTTCATTCCCAACAAAACAAAACAAAGGCCTACCCCTGGCTACTGGGCTCCAGCTTCTGGGGGAGGCAGCTAGGCAGGTACCAGGGAGCAAGGCCATCCACTTTCATCACGGAAATGGGGGTCTGGGGCATCCGTGGAGCTTGATCCTGAGCCTGGTGGCCCCAACCCCCCAGGTCTGCAGCACCATTCTCATCACAGACTCCTGTCGCTCTTCAGTGCATGGCGGAGGCTTTGACCTCCAGCCGGCAGTCCACAGATGCCTTCACTAGCACAGTGATGGCCTTGCAGGTATAGACCCCGGATAGAAGGGGCTGGGCTTCCAGATCTCTAGGGTGCAGATGCCTTACTCAGAGAGGGCGCGGTATTTGGGGTCACCCTGGATGTCCATCTTTTTCATCCAGATTATCTTGGGCTTGGGCGATGCTCGATGCTTGGACACTGTAGAAGAGCTGAGTGCTATAGCCCGAGGTGGAGGTGTGGTCAGCCAGGGAGGGGCTGGGTAAAGAGGGGGCTTCTGAGAAGTCTCACTTGACAAACCCTTTAGGCTTGGCAACAGTTTCAGTTTATAGGTTTTCTGCTTCTTATGTCATATCTTGTTCATATTTTAAAAAAAAATCCAGATACTGGTTTTATTTAGTAAATTCAACTGTCCAAAGACAAAAGCTATCCACAAACACACGCAAATTATTAGGAAGTGGGCAGTAGAATTATTGAAGGAAATTACACTGATCCCAGTTTTCTCTTTCATCTGTAGACAGTTTTCTTCCAATCTGGAAACGGGAATGTTTCCTCTTTATCCTTGAAATTTGTATTTCCCCAGATTATGCCTAGGTCAATTCTTTCAACAATAATCTTGCCTTCAACGCAGTCAGCTCTGTTTAATATGAAGAGTAAAATATTTCTTGGGAAAATGTTCTGTTCTTTTTAAGCCTCATAGCTTCTTAAAATTTAGCTTTTCTTTTTACCAAAGTTTTACATGCACATTCTTTAAAGAGCCCAGTAATCCCACAGGCTTGCTATGAGGAACACCCCTCTCCCTACCAACCAATCCCCCTGACTATATTTTTCTATTTTCCAGAAGCATCTACATTCAATCTTAGTTTTTTAACCTTCTTTTTTTTTTTCATTATCATGCTTATTTTATTATATCTCGAGCCTGTTACATTCTCATCATGGACATTTTTTTAGCAGCTCCCTCCCCAGTCCTACCACACACATACACACTTCCTGGTCCCTATTCTCTCAGTTTGGTCTTCTGATTTTCTTACATTTCCCCCCTGTTGTTTAGCTCTTTGGCTACATTTTTCCTCTATATTTTGGAGAGAATTCCTAAGCCTATCTTTCATCTTTTTCTTTCCTGTCATTTTAGTGGGATTCTAGTATTCCTAAATGCATGTGTTCACACCTCCTTTTTAAATAAGAAGTCTGAGTTTTGCTAGTTTTCTGTCCTCAACGTCTGGTATAAAAGAATTCAATCTATTGAATCCATCTTCCTTGCTTCTTATATCTTTTCTTGACATTTACAAAAATTTCATGAGCCAGTCTTTTAAAATGTTCCCTCCTTCTTTTTTACGTACTGTTCCTGTTCCTGCTCTTCATTGTCTTTACTTGATTTCTTTAAAAGGGGAGGGGTGGATGATTTATAGCATTTTTCAATAACACTTCTATATTTTCCATTTGCTCCATTTGCTTGTGTTTTATTGAGTATATAAATACGTATATTCAAGAAGCATGATATATTGTTTCCTGAATCCTGCCTATTTCAATGGGAACTACTTGCTCCAAAATTTTCAGCTTGGTTCTCCACTTTCAAATTGTTGGTCTCTTCACTTATGCCATGATTTTTTTTATCTTCTGGTTTTATGAGTGAAAGTTTTTATAAGTAGAAATCTCATATTTTGAGATCAATCAAGATTGACAGCTGGTGCAGATTTTGAGAAGTATGGTGTATTAGCTGTGTGTGTGTGTGTGTGTGCGCGCGCGTGTGTGTATGAAACAAGCTGTTATTCTATTTTCCCTTGTGGGCCTCTCTTACAGAGCAGTCTCTTTACTCTCTTCATTCACTTCCTCTGAATTTTAGGAGTGTTTTTCAGATTTGTTCTCTGCTTCATTAATCAAAATGTGGTTACTACATGGCTACTGAAGTTTTATTTTGGACTAGTCTTTTTGATTCAGTAAAAGCCATGTCAAATGGTATCTTAGTGAAAACACAAAGCAGTTGTTTTTCAAAATGTTGGTATGGTTTTGGAGCAAATCCATTTCAGTGAAAGAATTTTACCCTGATGGTGTTGGAATTAGTTCTTATTACCTTGTGCTAGGTATTATCTTGGACTTCATTTGATTTTATTCTTTTCCTATTACTTTGTTCTTGAACTAGGAGAAATGTTGGCCCAGTGGTGGCAAAGAGTCAAAAAATGAGGCTTACCGTCAATCCCTTTGTGTTATGTCTGAGCACTCTGCACTCCTTCTCTCAGGTCAGCCACAGCAGTTCTTGTCTTGCCCAATTCTAAATTCTTCCAGCCCTCCAGGGATGTCCAGCAGAACTTTCTGAGATGATACTATACCATCATGGTACTATATCTGCTCTAATAGAGTAGCCATTAGCCACATGTAGCTGTTAAGCACTTAAAATGTGGCTAACGTGGTCAAGAAGCTGAATTTTAAATTTAATCTAAATTTAATTAACTTAAATTTAAATACGAATAGCTGCGTAGAGCTAGTAACTACCATATCGGACAGCAGAGCTCTTGGCATCTCAAAACATTCAGGTTGAGGAGAAATATCCGTTGCAAGACTAATTCTGAATCTAGGGGTGCCTGGGTGGCTCAGTGGGTTGAGCCTCCAACTTAGCTCAGGTCATGATCTCGCAGTTCATGAGTTCAAGCCCTGCGTTGGACTCTGTGCTGACAGCTTAGAGCCTGAAACCTGCTTCAGATTCTGTGTCTCCCTCTCTCCCTGTGCCTCTTCCCCACTCATTCTCTGTCTCTTTCTGTCTCAAAAATAAAGACAAACATTTAAAAAAAAGAAGAGTAATTGTGAATCTAGATGAGAAGGGAGATGTCAGCCAGCAGCTCCTGGTCTTTGGAGATCCTTGGTCCACAGAAGCATAGGGAAGCTTCAGGAGAGTCTGAGAAGTCTTTTGGTTTGAGAAATGCAGATTCAGTCAAAGAATAGTTGGACTTCGACCATATAACATACAGATGTTTGGAGATAGTGAACCGAATGCTCATCGGAATTGGAGAAAACAGATACATGGGACTCAAAACTGCCTCTGACAAGGAACTGATTCTTTTTTTTTTTTAATTTTTTATTTTATTTGTTTACTTTTTAAATTTACATCCAAGTTAATTAGCATATAGTGCAACAATGATTTCAGGAGTAAATTCCTTATTGCCCCTTACCCATTTAGCCCATCCCCCCTCCCACATCCCCTTCCAGTAACCCTCTGTTTGTTCTCCATATTTAAGAGTCTCTTATGTTTTGTCCCTCTCCCTGTTTTGCTTCCCTTCCCTTATGTTTATCTGTTTTGTATCTTAAAGTCCTCGTATGAGTGAAGTCATATGATATTTGTCTTTCTCTGACTAATTTCACTTAGCATAATACCCTCTAGTTCCATCCACAGAGTTGCAAATGGCATGATTTCATTCTTTTTGATTGCTGAGTAATACTCCATTGTGTGTGTGTATGTATGTATGTGTGTGTGTGTATGTGTGTGTGTGTATTATATACCACATCTTCTTTATCCATTCATCCATCAATGGACATTTGGATAAGGGGCTAATTCTTAATCTTTGAGCCATCATTGCACTGATTCCCAATGCTACCCACATACCATTGTTTCTTGCTTCTCATGTGGCTGTACAAATGTTTCATTTCATAAAGTTTAACAGATATTGGAAGGAATATTGGGGAGAGGCATTTCCTTGTACTTTCATGACTTAGCCATCCTTGCAGAATTCTCATGATTTTATTTTCAAACTTGGAAAAAGAGCTAAGTTATCAGCCAGGCAGATAAAATTTGTTTGATTATCTGAGAAGTGGGAGTTTGTAAAAGGCATTTATTTGAGCTCTCCACTTAATCTTGACAGCACCTTGCCATCTGATGCTCAATTTAATGTTGAATTTGGGGAGAAAGCAGAAAAGGAGGGGTGCGAGTGTCATTTGTTATCATTTCACAGACAGGGTCACTTCTGTCCTTGCCTGCCGGGATGCTCCCCATCCCATTCAGATTCCATCATCTCCAATCACTTTAGCCTGAAACTCATCTCAGCAAAACAAGTCCCCACCCTGCTTTACCCTAATCAGATTCTTTCTGAGTGAGAAAGATGAGGTCCATGATTACTTCCTCAAAACTCCATCCCTTTGGCACCATAGCCAGGTTTCCAAACAGCCTGCACACCTCCTGTCAATGAGTTCTGTGAAACCGGTGGCACACCAGGATGGCCTTATTTGCTTTCTGCTTTAAGCAGAAAAATTGGATTTAGAAAGCTTTTCCTAATCTGGATCTCTGCAATACATAATAAACTTCTTACATCTGTCACCATCAGCATTCTCCTTGCTGTCTTTACTTTTATGTTTTAAAGAGGGAAGACAGGGATGCCCTTTCTTTCTCTTCCTATTCAAGCACTGTCTTGGGACAGCTAGCTCTGAAGATTAGTGACATCTTCCTGGCTGGGATGATGGGGGACCGGAACAAATTTAGGATTGCCCTCTATACCAGCCACATTCTGTCCTTATTAACTCTAAGGAGCAACTTTTGATCTGGAAGCTCCTAAATATTTTGAAAGTTTTCAGATAGTAAAATAAAAGGCAAGCCTAACACTCTCAGAACATCCTCTTTATTTATAACATTGATTGTATCCCTGAAGCAATGTTTTCCAAGTAGGAAACTGCAGCCAACTTGCTTTAGAATTATCACCTGTGCCGGTTAAAATGCAGATTCCCAGGCCCTACTGAATCAGACTCTCTGGGGCAAAGGCTCTGTCTGCATTTTAACACCTCCCCAGGTGATTCTTAGATGTTGTGAGAACCACTAAGAAAGAAGTAATATTATCAAATAGTTCATTCAGTTGTCACTCTTAGAGGCTAGGGTATTAGCAGCCTTTTAATCAGCAGAGAAATGATCCATTGGTGAGTAAGGTAGGAAGTACAGGCATAAAGGATGCACAGTTTTAAATCCTGTGCCATTGTTTGCTTGCTGCTGGACAATGAGGAACCAACGTGGCCTTCAAGACTTGGTTTCCTTGTTTGTAAAGCTGATAATGTTTGCTTCACAAGCTTGATGAGGCATGGACATAAATCACCTGGCACATAGTGAACACTTGATAAACATTTTCTGTTATGATTTCTGAACAGATGTTATGTTTTAGAAAAAAATATCTAAGAAACAACTTCATTTTATGAAGCAGTAATTTATTTATTCATCAAAGACATGTACACCTGCCAATTAGAGTTCCAATGAGCTTGAATTCTCCCACTGATGTCATTCCTGCCAGTTGCAAAAGAGTTTGGTGTCTCAGCCCACACACTGGCATGTGGTTTCTTGAAATATTCAAATAGCTCCTGTACCCCCATTACTACAGTCTTTGTCAGTTCCTGTTGGTACCTAAAACTTTAGGCCCCATATATAGCTAACAAGAACCAACTTTATCCTGTGTCCTGTAATTGAGATGACACTTCAAGAGGGCTTAATTCAAGATCCCATGGTTTGAGCATCATGCTTACTCTTTGTTAGGGCTGACAAATGGGCATTAGGCATTCTTATACCAAGAAGCACTTTCCCATGATTTGGGGGTTTGTTTTTCCCTCCAGAAACATCTTTCCTCATCCTTAGCGGGTTAATGCTCAGAGTGGGATTCACATAGGGGATGGAGAGTCGGGGGATCTGGCGCCTACTTTATGGAGAAGTCTGAACTGTCAGAGGGCAGGTCCAGATGGGTGCTCGTAAGATGTAGGCATTCTCAGAGGTGCCTGAGAAATTGAGGCATCTCTGTTTGATAGATAAGATCTGCCCTTCATAGCCCTCTTCAACTGCAGCAGCTCTGCACAGAATCTGTTTCATGTTTTAGTGTGTAAAATCTTGTTTGAGAAAAGAACGTCATTGTAAACAGGGAACAACAATCTTTGAAAATTACTGATATAGCCCAACAGGTTAAAATTGAACCATGGCTGAGCAAACTAAAGTTCCATCAGAAAGATTAAATGCCTATATTAAGGACTCAGGGTCAGTTGGAATAAATGAATTTCAGTAATCATACAACATGTGTTTATTGTGGCTGGGTAAGAAGAAAGGGATCAAGAAACATGATCTCTGACCACAAAGGTTGCAAGACCTAGTAAGGGAACACAAGAAAGGTATATAATTATCTGTACATGTTAAAAGTAAAAGTGTTATGGGAACCCAGTGGTGGATTTAAAAAAGTGAAAACTAACACTGAGTGCTAACTCCAGGTTAGGCACTCTGCTTGGTTCCTTCTGTCTGTCTATATATCTCTATCTCTATCTCTATCTATCTATCTATCTATCTATCTATCTATCTATCATCTTTGTGAAATAGGCACCATTTCCCAAATTTTACAGATAAGGAAACCAAGATTTAGAGATTTAGAGAGATACGCCTCACCCAACTTCACATAATTAGTAGGTGGCAGAAATTGGGATTTCAGCACAGGCAGTCTGACTCCAGAGCTCATATCTTTACCCACTAGGGAAATCTAAGAACATTTCAGCAGGAGATAGCTTTTGAACTGGGCCTAAAATGATAAGGATTTTTTAAGTGGGTGCGAGAGGAAAATGGATGGGGAGAGCATCCCACGCAGAGAGCCCAGTATAGGCACAGTCCTGGAAGCCTATTAAAATGGTGAAAAATGTAGCATGGGGCCACATTTTGAAAAGACTTCATAATTGGTTTGTAATGATGGGAGGGAATGATGGGAGGGGAAGCAGCATGGTATGCTAAGAGGTTTGAAGTTACTATCTGCCATCTCCAAGCTGCTATGTGACACTAAACAAATTACTGAATTTCTCTGTGCCTCAGTTTCCTCATATCTAAAATGGAACCATAAGTACCTCATTATGATGAGGATTAAAAGGGGTAATGCACACAGGGTTTTTAACATAGTGCCTTTTACACGGTAAGTATCCAATAAGTGGTAGCTAATTTTTTTTATTAACTCCCAACCTTATGGCTAATAAGACAAGCTAATATTTTGAGCACTTATATGTATCAGGCTTTGCACCAAGCACTGAACATGCATTATTTAATCTTTACAACAATAGCTCTGTGAGCTAGGTGCTATTATCTCCCCAGTTTATGAAGGATGAAACTGAGGATTCCAGAGCTGATTCCTTTGTCTGATTCCAGAGTTCTTAACTCTATGGTGTCTTGCTGTCTGCCTTTATACTACACTGCTTGGAAATATTATCAAGATTTGATGTAGGTAGGCGGTTGATACCGTATTTCACTGGTGAGAGAGATATTTGGAATAAATGGACTTTGTAACGGCCTCTTCAGATTGTACCACGGAGTTAATGGCTACATTCTTGGGTTTTATACTTTTTTCAAAGGCCGTCAACCTCTTGCTTCAGATCCCAGGTTCCACTTTATGCATACCCTTCCACCATCCATTCCATGAGCATATTTTATGTTTTCCATATCTTTGTGAAAAGCTGTATAAATTAGCTTTTGCTACATCACAATCTCCCTCAAGTTAGTAACTTAAAACTGCTGTCTTTATTTAGCTTATGATTCTGTGGATTGGCAAATTAGGTTGGGCTCAGCTAGGTAATTCTTTTCTTCTTGGCTGAGCTAATTTTTGTGCTTGAAGTCAGCTGCCAGATTTGCTAGGGCACTTGGTCTGATACAGTGTTCAGCTGGATGATTCACTTCAACTCCTTCCATCTCATTTTCTAGAATGCTAGCCTAGACTTGTTCTTATGGTGGTGGAAGAATTCTAAGAAGTATAAGAAAAAGGACAAACTCTAATGTGCAGACACTTTTTAAGTCTCTGCATTTTCCATGTCTCAATGGTCAAAGCAAGTCACATGACCAAGCCCAGAATCAATGTGGGAGGAGACAAGGTACATGAAAAATTTGAGTTCATTATTGTAGCCATCTACCACCCAGGCTTTGCAGTCAGACACAGTGGCTCCATAGAACAACTCTATTGGCATAGGCTTGGAAGGATAGTGGAGGAGGGTATCTCTTGTGGAGTAGCTCTGGTTATCTAGCTTACTTAGGAGCAGTTAGGCATCCTCTTGGTATGACCATGGTACCAGATGGTGCCGAAAGGTGACATGACACATCAGGGACCACATACTACCAAGTTGTCCCCTTCATATCCCCATGCCCAGCTTTTGAATCTGAAGGAGGCATTTGTCAGAGATGGCATTCTAGTAGCTAGTGAGGGCTGAGCTACGGAATGACTCATTTATTTTTATCTTCTACCTTCCCTGTGCCCCCAGGCTGGCATGGCCTGGAGAAATAGCTGTTACATCCATTAGAATTTATACAGCCCTTAAAATACCATGACAAAGGCATCTGTAGGCCTCTCTCATCACTATCATTCCAAAGAGCCACTAAGTTGATCTTACTTATCCTTGAAATCAGATCATGGTGGTATCATCTCAAAAACTCTCTGGGCTAATAAGCTTTAGGCTTGAACATTCAATTTAGTTACCATATCAGTGGTTTTTCCTAGTACAATTTATTTCATGAAGAAACAAAATGCTGTAGGGTATCTGAGGACCTTGGCATCTGGTATCAAGCTGGACGCACAAAATGTTAGAACTCATTACTCAACTCTGGCTGTCCTGGGCAATTACAGTGAAGAGTCTGGTAGAAACAATTTTTTTTTAAAAAGTGCTTCTTTCCCTCCTGTAATTTCAGTATAAATGATGGCATAATAACACCATCCACCAAAACAGGCAAAATTCCTTGCCTCTTTGTAAATATCTTAAGAAACAGTATAGTGGTACTTTGGTACCCTGAAACTTGAGGCTTGGAGCAAATGATTCCAAGGGAATGAGTGATGATGGCCGCCAGGGCTCAGCCTTGTTGCCGTTGTTGTGTGTAATCAAGTTCTGGATTTGGGCCTGCTGTGACTCCAGTTTTGATTCCACAGGGCTTGTATGGGGAGGCTTCTTCTGTGTATGTGGTTTATCCTTTGCTTTCTACATAGAGGGTTTGAGGGTTTGAGGATTGAGGGTTTGAAGATTCCAGGATTCAGTTCCCTAGGGACATGCTGTTGACATCAGACCATCAGCTCCATTCATTCCAATAAGCATTTGTGGAGCTCTTTCTATGTGAGAGTATGTGCCTGGCTGTATATACACAGAGTCCTGACCTCTGAGGCCTTAGACTCTGGTGGAAGTCAGTGAAAGATGCAGGCCTGTGGGCTGACAGAGAACCAAAGAGAGAAAGATATCAAGAAGTACCGAGAAGAGAGGGATTAAGTTTTGTGTGGGCAGGAGATGAGAGACGGTGATGCTTAAGAGATGTTTGAGAAAATGAATATTGAAGGACATTCCATCTGACTTGTTGAAAATGGAGGTTCAGAAAGCTTGACCAGACTACTATGTCTGGAGAGACCATGGACTAGATAATTTGTAAACTATGTGAATATGCTTGACAAAGTATTTAAACTATCTAAATATACTTAAGAAAATGTTGACTATATCACAATTAAAAACAATTTTTAATGTTTTTTTTTCTTTTTAAGAGAGAGGCACAGAGTATGAGTGGGGGAGGGGCAGAGAGAGAGGGAGACACTGAATCTGAAGCCGAATCCGGGCTCTGTGCTAACAGCCTGATGCAGGGCTTGAGCCTATGGACAGTGAGATCATGACCTGAGCCACAGTTGGATGCCCAACCAACTGAGCCACTCGGGTGTCCCTACTATATCATAATTTTTTTAAATAAAAGAATGAGCATACAGGAAAGTAGGAGAAATTCTCCAATGGTAAGAATGAAACGGGAGCAGGAGTCCAAAGAGGTAAAGTTGCTGCCTACTTTATCAGCAACCACCAATAAATTTCAGGTGACCAGGAGCTCTGGCTTCAGTGGCTGTGCCTATGTGTAAGGGGGGGGGGGGTGGGTATGCAAAAAGATCTTCCTGGGGAGTTAGGCCAGTTGGGGACTCTTAAGTGAAGCTGGGTCTCATGAAGGGAAACATCCTCAGGGAAAAGGTGAATTAGAAAAAATATCCACTCCACGGAGGCAGACAGAACAGAACCTTGACCAATTCAGGCTGGCTGCTGATGGTGGATTTGAAGCAGATCTGGTAGGCACGAACACAGATCTCTGGAGGAATCCACATTTTATCCATCCTGCAAAGAATTCCCCATGGGTTGTTGAGTGCAAGTGAACATGTACTCATAAGTAGAAATTATGGAATATATGAGGAAACAAAGTGTCATTCATGAGAATCAACAGAGACAGACAGTGATAGCAGTGACCTCACACATTTAACATGTTTAATATGTTTAAAGAAATAAAAGAGGATAGTGAAAATATGAGTAAGGAATATGAACCTATCAGAAATGACCTGATAACAAGATATTTGAAAAGGTAATAAATGAATGTTTGGAAATAAAAAAATAATAATAGAAATTAAAAATTCATTAGAATAAGAACCCTAACTAAAACAATGCAGAACTCCATCAATGGTAGAAGGGATAAAGAAACTGTGGTATGTTCATACAGTGGAATGTTACAGTGCAATGGAAAAGAGCAAACTACAGCTAATGCAGCAATGTTGATAAAGCTCATGGTTATACTGTGAATCAGAAGAATCCAGACAAAGAGTACAAATTCTGTATGATTCCATGCTTGGAAGGTTCAAAGACAGGTAAAGTAGATCTATGAGGATTGTGGTCAGAATTACAACTATTTCACATGGGAGGGTGTTGACTGAGAAGAGACATTAAGGGCAGGCTGCAGTGTTAGAAATGTTCTCTCTCTTCATGTACATGAGTGTGTGTGCCTGTGTAATGTCATCAGAGATGTTGCATCTACTGTGATAAATGTGTTTGTCATACTTCAATATTATATAACAGAAACCTCGGTGGCCCTATCTTCTAGTTCTTTTGAGAGACCAGATTAGACACAGCCAAAGAAAAAATTAATGAGCTGGACCTAAGGAAAATAGACAAAATTCAGCACAGAGAGGCAAAGACACAAAAATGACAGAGATGTAGAAGCTAGAGTGAGGTCCAGGCAGAGCCCTAAAAGACACAGTGGATGAATAATTTCTAAGAAAGACAGGTTCAGGATGTCTATTGAACTCCAAGGAAGATACATAAAAGAAATCCACACCTAAACACATCATTGTAAAACTATAGGACAAAGACAGAGAAAAGATCCTAAAAGGAGCTGAGATGGAAACAGTGCTGATCTGCACAAACTGTTAGACTGGGGAAGAGTTTTCAGCAGTAAAGTTCGAAGTCAGTAGACAGAGGCTGATGCCATCAGTGTCTTGAAGAAAAAGGAATTCTCAACCTACAATTAAAAACCAAGGGAATGAGAGCAAAATAATAATTTTGTAAATCAGGTGAATAAGTCAAAGCTGAGGAAGACAGATTTCACTACCAACAGACCCTCACTTAGGAAATTTCTAAATGATGTGCTATTGCAAGAAGAAAAATCATTACCGAAGGGCTGTCTGGGATACAAGAAAAGAATCAAGAGCAAAGGAAATATTAAGGTACATATACAAAAGGGGAACAGTTTGGTACCATCTTGATATGTATATGTATATGTGTATAACATATACACTGTAAAGAAGGAACTAGAGTGTTTTACCGGCTAGAAGGCTTACCCGAAGAGCACAGCCTACTGACCAAAGTTAGTTGAACTGAAGTTGAACTGAATCCCACTAATTCTACCTGTTTTAAGGTCATTGTACTTCATGAGTTTGGGAGTGTTGTTAGATTCCTTTGAGTTCTTAGAATTGCCACTGAACCATTGACCTTGTTAGATGAATCGATTCTGCCATGTATGATAATTATCAATGTTTGTCTTCATGGTAATTGTTGAAAATAGCAACTCCATAATAAGATAGAAACAGATTTTATTCTAATAATGCAAGTAAAGCCTAGAGATTAATTACAAGCAGATTTTATTCATTTACATAATTAGGAAATTATTTGCAACATCAGTCCTAATAAACTTGGAGTTGTTTGACAAATGTGATGATTTGTTCCAGGATAAATATGTATCCTGTGTAAATACTTTTGATAGTGATAGAGGAAAGAGATCTTTAAGGAGCAAATGGTACAAATGCCTGCCCTTTGAAGAGTGCCAAGTGCTATAAAAACTTGAGGCATTCCTCTCAATCCCTGATAGGTGAGTACAGCACCCTGCAGAGGGTGGAGAGGGTGGTTGCTGGTAGCCTTGGCTGATAATTTGAGAATCCATTTACTTGGCATTCTGCTATCACTGTTGTAATGACAGACTGGTGGTTTTAAACCTTGACCTCAATTTTCTAGTTCTTTTACGACCCCACCGATCCCTTCCATCTTAAATAGTCCTTTAGTGGCCTTTAATTCTGTAGTGAATATTTTAACCTAAATAAAAATTTCATCTTTTCCACCTTCAAGAGGCAGCTCAGATCTTACCTTCTCTGTAAATTCTGCCCTGAATCCCCTGGCAGGATTAACCATACCCTCCTCCACGCTCCCCTGCTACTCATATCGCTCCATGGCAGTTATTTGTTTGTAAGTGGCCAGGGAACTCAAGGATGGCAGAGACTGGCTTCTCATTTCACCATACCTAGAGATCGGGCACATAATTGCTTGTTACTCTGAAACAGAATTATTTCTATTTGAAAAGAAAGGTGGTTTTTGTGAGGCTGCACCTGATGAAGACGATGATGAAGAATTATGTTTCTATAGGGCTTTAAGTCTTCAAAAAGCAGTTCCAGTGACCTCGTCTTATTGAATCTGCCCCCATTAGGTAGTTAGAGCAAATTTTTGAACCCTCATTTGATGGATAAAAAGCCCAGGAAGAGAAAGTTTAAACGGCTCACACCAGGTCCTGCAGTTCGTGTGGAGGGTGAGCCAATGGAGAGGGCTGTAGATGGGAAATAATAAGGAATAAGGTTTCTACTCCTTAGAGAAATCACTTCATTAATTTTCTCTCCATTTAAATCCAGCTCCGCCTTCTCTAGTCCTTTTCTTCATGGGATCAGAGAAGCAGCCTTTTGATGGAAGGAAGACACACCACAGAGATGGTGAATGTGTGCTGACCCTCACGTGGGGACCATTTTCCTGCGGAAGCAGCAATAATCATAATCATAATGCTTGCTTGAACTTGGCACTTTTCTTCAGTGTAGAGTCTGAAATTACCCGCTGATGCCTTTGGCGCGGCGGTGGGCTGCTGAACAGAGGAGAGGCTGGGGACAGCAAAGTGTGTTATTGTGGAGAAATTCTTGAAGCTCTCAGGGCTGTGAATGACTTTGGTGAATAAGCCTTCCTGGGGCAATTCAATAGGCAGGGTGTTAAGTAGGAAACTGTGGCATTGTTTCTATAGAAGGAGTAGGGCCGTAGATCTCTCAGGGGCTGTGTTGTGTTCAAGCCACTGAGCAGAAAGGCCCATAAGAGGACCACACCAAACCTTTAGACTTAAACAAACAAAATCCTACTTCTCAGGGACCCCAGGAATGACAGGAAACCTAGTTTTATAGAAGATTGGAAGCATTGATAAAAATGAATAACCCTTTGCCTTCTTTCTCCATAAACAATGTCACACACAAATATGAGGACTCTCAGGCATCGATTTTCTTAGGTGTGAAAGTAACCCACTTCTCTGGCGCTCTCTGTTATGGAATAACGCAGTGTTTTCTCCCATGTAAAAAAAGGAGGAATCATGAGAATTTAGGAGACTTGAAGAGAGCTCTTCATCAACATATGTATATTTTTGGCAACTGATAGGATGGATTTGTATAGCATAGACCTCCCTGACCTCAGCCAGGTGCCATTTTCTGCTCCCAGCAACGCCAGCTTTACTGAGATATAATTGACATATGGTATAAGTTTAAGGTGTATAGTATGTTGACTTGATAAACTTTTGTATTGAACCAGATGTCATTTTAAACTGGCATCCTTTTGCTTCTCAGCTGTACTGGAGAGTTCTGTTAAAACTGGATGATCCGACCCAGGTGGTGGGGGAATGCATTGTGGCAGATCCTCATCCTTAGGCAGGGTTCCTGATCTCTGTGGTATGTGAAATACTGATGCCATCTGCCATGCCTATTCTGATTGATTGAGGGTGGGGGCTTTTCACAGTCCCCATGATGTAGCCTGTGTAGAACCCTCTGGACTGTCCTCCTGAGCAAAGGTCCCACACCATCCCAGTCACCTTGGAGACATATGTACGCTCTCCATGGGTGAGACAATATTAAGCTCACTGAAGGAGTGATGGTTGAATCTGCCCATGAGTTCTGCCTCCACACTCCCTTCACCTGAGTGAATAGGTGTGCAGGCTTCTGCCCTAATCAGGAGCAGGCAACATACTCCCAAGGGAACTGTTTCCCCAGCATTGCTGTTTGGGACCCCAGCCAGCTGCCTGGGTTTTTCTCCCTGACCTGGCTCTGACCAACTGCTCTACTTTTTTCCTGGTGCTTGACAGCCTCCCTGTCCCCAAATCCCTGTTCTGGATGTGTTTTTACATTGCTCTCTTGACTCTAGATTATCCACAAAGAAGTAGTAAAGAGGGAAGAAAGGAAGGAAGACTCTCTGTATTGATTAGGTAGTAGGAAAAGAAATGAATCTGACCAGTGCCTGTCCCCCCAGGAGCTCACAATCTAATTAGAGGAGAGAGGCATGACAGCAAAGATGCCACAAAGTGTTTCAGAGGCTGTTATCACAAGTCCAGTGCAAGCATAATGGAGGGGAACAGAGGTAGGGATCAATTCTCTGGTGGGGACGGGGTCTTAGGGAAAAGATGGAAAGTCTTCATGTAGGGGGTAGAGCTCGGTGGGGCAGAGAGAAGGGGCTGGAGGAACAAAGCAACCTAGCATGGTCATGTTCATGTTCATGCTCATGCTCATGGAATCCTTCTGTATTCCTGGGGTATGGAGATTGGGATGGGGGGCAGTCATGGTTCAAGTTCAAGTTCAAGTCCTAAGGGCCATGGCATACTTGGGCTTAATTTAGGCTGCACTTATATCACAGGGCCGCAGAGTGCCCTTAGTTGTATTTGAGGTTTGGTGTTGGTGGCCTGTTCATTTGGAGTAAGACCTCAGGCATTGGTTGTAGGGGCAAGATGCAGGGTCCACCTACCCGCACAAGAGGGGCTGGCCAAGACAAGGCCAAATGTTGGAGTCATAGGAAAGCATAGGAAAGCTGAGAAGCAAGCTTCTCAGGCTGCTTGCAAATTCAATGGAGCAGAACTACAGCTGGTAGGGGGAGGGATCTAGGGAAGACAGAGGATGCTGTGGAGATTTCAAAGCAAAAAATGGTTCAAGTTTGAGCAAAGGAGGCCTCCCTTTGGTTCCTAGATAACACCAAACTTTCTTTTCTGTGACTCCCAGGTATTTCCTCAGCTCAGAGCACTCCCCTAGTTCTGATTTCACCCAAGAGCTGTCAGGGGCCTTCAGGCAGGTCCACAGCACTGGAAGCCCAGCATCAGTATGGGAAACCTCCTCCCCCTCAGCCAAGCCCCATTCCACAGCTGCTTCTGGAACTCTGCCTGCTCTGAGTGGAAGCTGGGGCAGGCCTTCCTCTGCAAGGTTACAGGTAAACAATCCTCTGATAGGGACAGACCTCACTTCCTTCTCGGTGAAAGGAAATTCCAGATCCCCAAGGAACCAGCCTATACTTCTGTCCTGTTACCTAAATAGTGATTTTGTGAGGCTTCCTAGGGCCTCAGAATGGTTTTTCAGAATGGTTATGAGAAATCTGATATTCGAATTTGCCTAATCCTCAGATTCTTTTTCTTTTTTGTCTACCAAATATGTACATTGCAGAACATTTACTGCTGATTTCAAAGAGCCACTGTTGGGTTTCTCTTCCCTTCGTCATTTGGGCGGCTGAAAGATTTTAAATTGCATTGTTACTGCACTACTGTGAAGAAATGATTTCAATAAAAACTCTCCTGCCCACTGAGACTGTGCTGGAGACCCTTAGCCATAGCCTGGGGTCCCGTCCCCAATCTATATCCACCATGTTGTCACCCACCTGACTGTGAAGAGTCTGAGCCAATGGGAAGAACTGCCTCTAGGTATTGCCCAGGCACCAGGGATCTCCTTGCTGATTTTGCCCTCTCTTGGCAAGGACAACTCTGAAAAAAGTGAGTTGAATCCATCTGCTGAATGAAGGATGGTACCATCCCTGGGGTCACCCAGGGTCCACAGTTCGGGGACTCCTCTGAAATGAGGCTGTCTACGGTATGGTGTCTGGAAGGATAGGAGCCAAAGGAGTGTCAGAGACCTGGTGTTGGATTAAGTGAACCAAGTCTCAGGATTAGGTGAACTTGTTAGAAGGGCTGGCTGCCTTTCCATCTCTGCCCCCAGGAGCTTTTTTATCTCCTTAAGCTCAATAGAAGCTGAAAGTGTGGACAGCCAGTTGGCCTGGGGAATGCATGGCTTAGGGAGGGGCTTAGCCCTGGTTCTCTGTGTCCCTGTCTCCTCCCTGACACCACATCTTCTCATTCCCTCAGACACAGTTTTCTAAGAAAGCCAAAGAAAGGAATTAACAGGAAAAAGAGAATTATAAGTATTCTGCTGGGTTCTTTATATACATGATCCATAAAAAACTTGCCAAAGAATCAATTTTCTTATTTCTAGATAGGCATACCAAGACTTAGAGATGAAATCATCCAATCTGGGACACTTTTAAGAGTAAAAGGGGGTGCTAAAAATACTTACAATTACACACATGTATATATTTTAAAGTATTTATTGTTTGAGAAACTTGTTTTATTGTATTTTAGACTTCTAAAATAATTCCACTCAAGAACTCTTATTAAGGATAAAATGCTTTCTTAAAAAAAGGTCAGCAAATATAAACCAGCTTATCTCTGATGTTAAGTGACTTTTCCAAGGTCATATGGCTAGTAAGTGACAAAGCCAAGCTTCCAAGTCAATCTCTTTTCATGATTTCATGCTGGTTAGTTTTAGGGGAGAAGGTTGCCAGAGATCCAGTAAGTGTTCCAGAAGTTGTTTTGTTTTTTGTTTTGTTTTGTTTTTTCAGGCTCAGGCATGCTTCTTTCCACTTGGGAGTTCGATTTGTCTGTCAGGCCGTTTCCTTCCTACCTCAGCCCTCCTGTTGCTACGTCTGAGCCTGGGCTACTCCCTGAGTCTCCCCTATTGCAGGCACACTGTGACAGCTCTTTGGCACTTGACCTAATTGCAGACCCTCCCCCTACCTTGACTTGTGACCTGTGGGTGTCATTAGACCCTTGCTGTCTCCCCCAGAATCGTCTGTCTTTTCTGTCTTTCTTGACCCTTTATTGTGTCCTTGGGTTCTGCCATCTGGGTCCACCTTGACCACCAGCCCTCCAGCTCAACTCTGGGACCCTGGATATGGTTTCTTCCCTCCATGGCTTTGCCTGCCTCTCCCTGACTTGGTTTATGAATTCATCCCTGGCTGTGGTCCCTTCACCCTGCCTCCACACTCACATTCACAACTTGACGATCTTTGAGATTTAATCAACTAGTTCATTGAGCAATTCAGGTGTATACCCACCTGATTTGAAGTGATTTAGTTTAATGAAGATCATCATGTGGCCCAGGTTTTCTGGGGCAGCCCTAATTTTAAATACAATGTCTCTTTGTCCTCATAAAAATCGAGTGCTGAAAATCCCAGTATTTGGTCATATAAACATCATCTTCTACATTGCTTTAGGCTCCCAGGGAAAAAAAAAAAAGGCCTAAATCTTTAGTCAGACAATGTGCCCTACCTTTGGGTCAGGACATACAGGTCTCTGATAAACTTATTTTTGTCAGAATGGGTAAGCCTAAGAGGAAATAGTTTTTTGGTATGTTTTTAAAAATCCCATCAGTATTGGTATCTTATTGTTGCCCCTACTTTCTGTACAACATACTGGATTGTCTTCACTGAATGGCCAGTGTATTTCTTGCTGAGTAGCACTGTGGTTTCTGTGGTCTGTATATCCCTAGTCAGCACCTAACACCATGTTTGTTGTGACCTCCTCAGTGAGGTAAAGCCATTCCCTATGAGATTCACAAGGGTACAATCTCCATGCTTCTTCTGTCTCCTAAGCCCCCAGGAAAATGGTACTCCTGAAAAATATCTGTCCTGGGATTTGGCTGCCTCCTCAACTACAAATGCCTGCCTCCACATTCCCTCCTTCCTTCCCTCCTACCCACCCCCCCCTCCTTGGGGTTCCTTAGTGAGATCATGTATCAAGACCTTCCCAAAGATCAGAGTAGCCCCAGCCCAGGGCTCCTACTCTAGGTCCACTCTGGTTTTCCAAAAAGAAGGTGCTTCTTCCACAGATGTCCTCCCAGATGGCCTTTTTCTACTCAGGAAAGAGGAAACATCCCAAAGAGAAAGAGCATTTTGAGTGGGCACAACTGCCAGAATGAGGAGGCATGGCCCTTTAAGAAGCATCTCAGGGACCAACGGCTTCAGAATGCAGCAAAAGGGATCTGTGGCCATTGGAGGCTTCACAATGGCTGGGTATGCCCACCAGAATACTGAAGTTCCTGAGAAATTCTGCAATTAAGTCCACAGCTTTTCCTAAGCATGTATGACCATAGGACACTTTTTTCATATAATAGCCTTTAACACCTGAAAAAAAACAGTAAAACAACAGAGCAGGAGTTTGGGGTCAGAGGGCCCTGCCTGGGTTCAAGTTCAAAATCCTTACATTCATCTCTGTCATCTTGAGTAAGTTTATCTAGCCTTAGTTCCCTCATCAGTAAAATGAAGATAATGACCAGTGACCCTACAAGGGTTGTCGTGAGAGTTAAAAGGTACTGAATATGAAAGCACTTGACATGTAAGATGTTTATGAAAGAAGAGGCTTTGTTTAGTTGCAAAGTTCACTCAGCTAGTACACTTTGTAATGAAGAGTAATCACATTGGTATCGACTGGTTCAGAAGCTGCCTTTCCCTGTTTGTGGCTATTCAGGGTGTGCCAGGACCAGCATATTTGGAATGAAATGTCAGGAGTCTTTGATAGCTAGACAATGGAGGATGCTTTTGAATTAATGCATGCTTTTAAGAAAATATTTTTAAGTTTTGCATCAAAATACAAGATGAATTAGAGAGGGAAGGCTTACTCTTTAGTCTTGCCATCTACAGAATGAAGCCATGAATTAAAAGTTGCTAGAGGTGCAGTAAGAGGGCCTGGTGTGGGCTAGAGGCCTGGGGAAGGTGAGGCTGGGGTGAGACTGGGCCCCACTGCAGGAGGCTCTCCACAGAATCTCTTTACTTTGGAACCTTGATTCTTTTTCCTGTACACATAAGAATTAATCCCTGCATATTCTAAATGTCTGTTAATGTCTTGGGTTTTTGTCTTCTTTACATGTTAAACCAGGAATTCTTAACCTACTCACACATAGACCATTAGGAGGGAGTTGCAGGGCCAGAAATCCCCTGAAATAAGGGGGAAATTTTGTTTACATAGGTGGATTTTTATAGGGAAGAAAGTTCTAAACCACAAAGTGCGTTTTGGTCTCTGTGAACTGCATAAATCCCATTCAGAATAAGCTCCCTGGCCAGCAGAGTTCACTATACAATTGATAATTGGACAGGGGCCCAGGCACTCCTGTGAACCTCCTGGGCTTCTGTGACTGGTCTGAGGTACTTGACTGTACTGCTTCATCAGCAAGACCTTGATTTTTCTTGGTCCTCTTGCTCTGGGGAGCTGTAGCTTCTATGTGATTCCTCCTTCCCTCTTTGGCATGCAAAGTCCTTGAAACCTGCTGTGGATGCTGCTATAAATCCTAGGTTACCTATAGGTGGCTGACATGACTTTCCCAATTACACAAATGGAACAAGCAATGTGAATGTCAGATAACTCAACCTTCTTGCATTTCAGCAGATACTTTATTGGATACCTGTTGGTGCCATGCACTGTGTTAGAACTCAGGTGTAGGTAGGTGACAGAAGATAATAAAGGATGGGAAATAGTCCCTGCCTTTCAGAGGCTTCTTGTCCAGGGGATGTAGGCAATTATAACTCATAATATAAGCAATAAAAAGGAATTGATACAGAATTGTGACTCCGGTATGGTTCAGTTTGTACTGTAACACTAGTGTTATTTACAAGATGAAGCCCCCCCTTCATCCTTAGGTCTCATCATTTATTCATTAACAAATATTGATGATGCACCCGTTGTATGTCAGGCAGTGCACTAGGTGCTGGGAATTCATGGGCAAGCAAATGCAGACAGGGTTCATGGCTAGGGTGGAGACTGAGATTAAGTCAAGTTAACATTCATATATACACACACTTGCACAAATATAAAATTGCAACTGAGATATGAGCTAAAGGATGGGAGACATGTACCTTAAGAGAATATTACAGGGGATAGTTGGCCTTGTCAGAGAGAGCTCTGAAAGATTCCCTAAGGAAATAACACCTGATAAAGAAAAATGGAGTCAACTAGGTGAAAGGGTAGGGACTGGAAGGGAATTCCAGGCACCAGCAACAGCACATACAAAGGCCCAGTGGCAGGGAATAGCCTGATGCCTATTAGTGAATAAATGCAAGGTCAGTGAGGCTGGAATCCAGAGAGAGTGAAGTGCACTGTGCAAAATGAGGACAGGCTAGACTGCCAGGAGCTTTGTAAGACAGATTGGGTTGTGGTCTTTATCTGAAGTTCAGTATCAAGTCTGTGAGGTTTTAAGCAGGATCAAGTCTGTCTGTTTTAAGCAGGAACATGATAAGCCATTTTGATTGGGGACATTAGGGAAGATTTCACATAGTAGGTGGCTTTGGAGCTGACTTTTGGAGGATGAATAGAAGCTCATTTGTTAAGAGAAAGACACTTATGGAAATAGCCAAAGATGAAGAATGTGGAAGAGTAGAAGTTTACACAGTGACTTGGCAGTGGTGAGCTGTAGCTGTGACAGAAGCTTCATGTCCTTGGAGGAATGACTGGAGAAACTGAGTGAAGCCAAGCCATGAAGAATTGAAATGCTTTGCTGGAGGGTTTAGGACTTGTTGAGTGAGAAGTCAGAGTTTTCAAGGGAGGATGTAGCATGATTTCACCTGCAGCTTGCATCCTGAGATTGTCATCAGAAACTGCCCCATCATGTCTAGCTTCTGGTTTTTATCTCCATTTGTGCAGATGTGGATTTTAAACAAAGATAACCAGTTGGCTAATCAGAAAACTTTCGTTGTTGGGGTAGAAACTATTGCTTAATTCTGGTTTTGACATAGGTTCTCTTTGGTCATCGCTTTCTATTGGGATTGGTCACTTTGAATCCTATGAAAGTGAAGAATTTCAGCATCTTAATCCACACAAAGCATGGAGATCCAGAAGTTCTTTGCATCATTTATGAGTGAGGCTGAACTACTCAGGGAGTTTCCCAAGCAAGCAAATGGAAGCTAAGTTTTATGAAGCATTTGGAAAAATCTATTTTAAGTGACCACAAAGTTCACTTCTTGAGTTTGAGACTTCTTGTCAAGGTGGTTGGTAGTGAAAACAATTCTGAATTTTCAAGTTCTTGTGGAGAAATTTTAAATGTCTTCATGGGTCGGATAATTGTTTAGCATGGAGAATGTGCCTAGAAGATGCTAAATGCTTGAATGACTGTAGAAGAAAGTGACCTTTCTGTGAAGGGAACAGGAACACCCATTTGTTAATAAGCACAAATTGTAGACTGGAATAAAGGCTATATGTAAGCCATGAAAATAAAGTAAAAATATGTCTTGAGTGTTTCTGCCTGGGAAACATTCTCAAGATGAAGATACTACATTAAGAAATTACATGTATTGCTTGAGAGTTGAAGACTTTTCTCCTTGAGATGGCTAAAGGAGGGAACAGAATGAGGATGGGAAGTAGCTTTTACTGAGTCTGTGAAATACACAGGGCATCCTCCTACAGTAAAATACCCATCCTTATGGCAGCCCTGCTGATCAAGCTTTCTAGACCTATTGCAGAGATAAGGTGAGGGCCTGCAGCTCAAAAGTGGCAGGGCTAGAATTTGAGTTTAGGCTTAACCATCTCTAAGTACCATGCCTTTTGCATTATTCCAGTTTTACAGATGAAGACTTGGAAACAGAGATGTTTCATTGTTTAGATGATAGTACCAGCTCTCTAGTCAGATCATCTGACCTACCCACTGTAGGTCCTCTGGAGAATAATGAGGTAGAGCCCAAATAATCCTGATAATAAGAAGTAGTGTTTATGGAGCACTGTGCTAAACTCTTTGCAGGTTTTATTTGATTTAATTCTCATAACAACCCTATGAGGTAGGTAGTTGTATCATTCCTACTGTATAGAAGAGGAAAGTGTTGTAGATAGACAGTTGCAATAATGTATCCATGTTCACATAGCCAGTAAGTGCTGCACCCATGGTTCAAACTGGGGCAGCCCAAGTCTAAACCCAATGGTTACAGTCACATCATCTTTAACATAGTCAAGCTTTCAACATCCTATCCCAGAAGGTCTTACTAAAAAAGCCCTGTTCCAACTGAGATTGATGCTTCTGGTTTCTCACCAACACAGCTGGTTGGTCCAGTGTTTCCTTTGATTTCCATTCTGTCCTGCATATAAAGATACTGCATGTCATAACAGTCTGGGGGAAATGCCATCAATGTGTTCTCCTTGACCAGCCACTAATTCAGAAGGTTTTATTCTAAGCTTCCTGGAAGAATTCCACTAAGCTTAATTTACAGGACCATAAGCCATAAAACACAGTTCCTTTTTGGGTAAGTTTCATTTACTGACTTGCAGGATAGATGACTCATAAATAAATTGCTCCTTTTCCTTGTCAATTTCTGTCCCTATCTTTGGGAATGCATGGTTGCCTTAAATATCTGCAAAGAAAAGAAATTGGATTCTGTGTTAGTGACACTGCTGGTTGTCTCTCTCTGACATATCCTGAATATTTTACCCTTTTTTCCAGCATGGAAATCTTTCTAGTCCTAATAGAATTATTCCTTGTATGGTGTTTTATGCAAAATGGCATTATTAATATTAAAATGATAAATATTGTGACTCCTGAAATGATATGTTTTGATCACACTTTAACTGTGGCACACCACTTTTTTAGGATCCTTTCAAATGTTGTTATTACCTTATATTCGCATGCCTACACAGAGATGGGTCATCTGGGCTGACATTTTAAAAAGATGAAATCCGGGGCGCCTGGGTGGCGCAGTCGGTTAAGCGTCCGACTTCAGCCAGGTCACGATCTCGCGGTCCGTGAGTTCGAGCCCCGCGTCAGGCTCCGGGCTGATGGCTCGGAGCCTGGAGCCTGTTTCCGATTCTGTGTCTCCCTCTCTCTCTGCCCCTCCCCCGTTCATGCTCTGTCTCTCTCTGTCCCAAAAATAAATAAAAAATGTTGAAAAAAATTTTTAAAAAAAAGATGAAACCCAACTAATTCACCTACAGTAGTCTTTGATATAAATTACAAGGGAATACAAATTTTCTGCCTCTAATGAATACATGGTAGGTATGTTTCAAAAGAAATTTTAATTTTTTCAGTGGGATGTGAAGGAAGTCTTAAAAGGATTTTTGGACATTGGCTCACACAGCTGAGTTTTTGTGTTCAGATGGCCAGACAGATCTCCATCCTCAGGAGAGAGTCACACCAAGTAGCTGCTGCACTACCACAATCTGGTGAAATAAAATGAAGCTAGAGCAAGGGATCAGAAGGCTCAGTTAACACCAGCTTAGTTAGGAAGACACAATGATGACTTGGGCAACTTCCTTCCCCTCAGCCTCAGTTTCTCCATCTGCACAATCAAGGGCTTGAAATAGATTATTGCTAAAGATCCTCTGGCGCTCACATTCCAAGATTCTATGTCTCTTAATAATGCCATGGGTGAAATCCACAAAGGCCTTCCTCCTAAATGCTTAAGGTAGAATGATTAGTTTCTCAGTTACCACCCTCTCTAGTTTTTCCTCAGAAGGAGAAAGAAATACAAAAGCATAGGAATTTATAGGTCTTTAAACCCCTGAAAATATTAATGATATAATAAAGGAACATTTTTGATTCTGTGCCTATATGTGTCTATAGAGGGTGCAGTCCTTTGCTATTTCTCCCCCTTAACCCTCAAGGAGAATATTGTCTCATTTTACAGAGGAGGAAACTGAAGTTCTGAGAGGTGAAGTCACTCCCCCAAATGAACAAAGCCACCAGTGGCGGAGCTGAGAGAAAACCATGTGTGTGGGGTCTCCACACCTGAGCTTTGCTACTGTCTTTACAGCTAGCCCCACCCTGATGTTTGTGGGGACCAGAGCAAGAGTGAAAATGGAGACCCATATACTGTGTGTCTAAATATTTAAAAGTTCAACTTCGTGTTGATCATGCAGGGGCCTTCTTTACAAGGTGCACCAATGTGGCATAGCCAGACATTACTCCCCAGGGTCAAGGTCAACAGCAGTGCCCTCTGCCCTCTGATTCAGCTCCCTCTGTTTTCCATAGCTTCCTTCAGCTGCCTTTTCATGAGTGGGGAAATGGTGCGTTTCATACCCGCATGGAAGCAAAGCTTTTGACTCCTGGCCAGCATTTCGTTTCCCAGGGATGCCATAGCAAATTACCACAAACTGGGTGACTTAAAACCGTAAGAATTTGTTCTCTCACAGCTATGTTGTGCAGGAGTCTGAATCCAAGGTGTCAGCAGGACCAGGCTCCTTTCACGGCTCTAGCAAGGAATCCTTCCTTGCTTCTTCCAGCTTCTGGTAGCTCCAGGTTTTCCTTGGCTTGGGGCTGCACGTTTTGAACCATGTGGAGTGGGCCTCTGTCTCCACATGGCCTTATCCCCTGTGTGTCTGAGTCTCAAACTTCCCTCTACCTTTCTCTTATAAGGACACCTGTCATTTGGATTTAGGGCTTAAATCCAGGATGATCTCATCTCAAGATTCTTAACTTAATCACATCAGTGAAGACCTTTTTCTGAATAAGATCACATTTACAGGTTCTAGGGTTTAGGACATGGACATTTTGGGGGGGGGCACCACTCAGTGCACTGCAGTCTTGGATGCCACCACCTAGACTCAACCAGGCCTGTGGAGACCATTGGATGAGCAAAGGCACAGATGCAGGCAAAAGAGACATAGGGAAGAATCTCACCGTTCAGAGGAATAGAAGGGAATGGCTGCAGAGAAGGAGTGGAACAGTTAACGGGGGGGCCGTAGCACTAGGCACACTGGGGACCAGAACTATGGGATGAGGCCCACATGAAGACACCCACTGTCAACAGCCAGTGTGTACTAAGTTTCTACTATTTGAGGTCCTACAAGGAAGTCAAGATATTTGATCCAATGCTGGGGCCCAAGGTTTGAAGTCTGGGAATAGGAATTAACTAAGAGGAAAGAGCCCTTGACAGTTCAGATAATAGTTGAAGTGCACCCAGGATGCCAAGCATACTGAGACTCTGATTCCGCAAATGCAAAAGCTGGCAGGAAACTAGGATGGGGTTGGTTGGTGACTAGAAAAACGGTTTAAAATCCAAAATATGACTCAGCAAAGGGCAATGAACAGTTATCGAGGCAGGCTAGGTGGAATTAATCACTGTCATTGATAAATAATGTCACCAGTAATATTAATAGGTACCATTTATTGAGTGCTTACTCTGTATGAGAGGGTCTGTGCTGAACTTTTTAAAAAATGTTTGATTTGAGAGAGAGAGAGTGTGTGTGCATGAGCAGGGGAGGGGCAGACAGAGAGAGGGGTGGGGGGACAGAGGATCCAAAGCAGGCCCCTGCTGACAGCAGCAAGCCTGATGTGGGACTGGAACCCACAAGACATGAGATCATGACCTGAGCCGAAGTTGGATGCTCAACTGACTGAGCCACTCAGGCGCCCCATGCTAAACATTTTTAGTGACATTATCTTGTTTGATTCTCACAAAAGACCTATGAGGTGGGCGTCATTTTTTAAGGAGAGTTTGAGACTCAGAGAGGTTCAGGAATTTCCCTTCATTTCACAGCCCATGAGGAGCATGACTGATAGTCACATCCTGGGCTTTGAGTTCATTGTCCCTCCATTTAGTCCCTGCCTGAGCATTTGTGTGCATATCTGCCCATATCTGGCAGGGCTCAGCCAGTGCCTAGGAGTACAAGGGGACACTGAGCCAGTGCGTAGGAGAGGGGAGATGTCAGGAAGTAGAGCCTCAGTCAAGCAATCTGGGGTTCAGGGTAGAGATTCAAGCAGGGAATCAGCCAAGGAAGATAGCCAGACCACTGGGTGGGGACTGAGGCGGAGGCCACTTGTGTAGCCCAAGCTGGCACTAGAGATGGCCGGAGCTGTGTGTAGGAGCTCCCATGCACCTTTAAGCTTGTGCCTTGTATGTGGAATAGTGGAGGCAGCAAGACAGGCTTATTGCAAAAGAAGTAACCCTATGGGATCGGGTGTGCAGAAACCATCTAAGAGTTTCCTAAAGTAAGGAGTGGGCTATTTTGGTTCTTGCCTCAAAGTAACATCAGCTTACAAGTAGGTTGGAGGCAAAGGAATGGATTGAGGGTAGGGCTACAGTGCACTCAGCCCTGAGAAGCTAGAGAAAGCCAAGGAAATAAGGTGGCAGCTGACAAGCACAGGTATGTGTTCACCAATGTGCGTGAGTGTATGTGTGTGTGTATGTGTGTTCATTGGGCCATGGAGGGAGATGGGGGTCTGGGCTGTCTCTTTTGATAACTGAGATAGAGGCAGGGACTCTCACTACAGTTTCTCCCAAGTTTCTTTTTGGTTTCTAGATCCTACCATCTCAGAGTCTTACTCCTTCCCCTATAAAAAGTTAAAGCCTAGGCAAGTTCAGAGAATTTCTCAAAATGAATGTATTAGCACTTTAGTTGTATAAATAAGTATTTTAATTTTTGTGGTGCACATTAAAGTTGGTGGATGGGAGATTGTCAGAATTCTTAATCGCCATGAAATATGCTCTTAATATTCAGTCTTATTAAATCTAAATGAAATGCCTGTATGAGGCCTTATTTTAGTATTTTCTGAACTCACTGCAGCTTTTTTATCTCAAACAGCAACCAGAGTCATTCTAAATCATCATCAAATTAACTATTTATGCTCCCTTTCACCAGCATTCCCATTCTCCCCTGTTCTGCCTCTCTACCACCCTCTCCACAAATGTCATGTTTTATGGATAAATAACCAGCTCTTGCAGCTCAGCAGAGGACACCCTTGGAGCGCTGGAAGGGAGGTCCAGTCTTGGGCAGGACAATCCCCTGATACTGCAGGAAGTCCTGGGGAGGCATCTCCCCAGAGGATGCTGTTCCTGAATGAAGAGTCATCAGCACTTGGAGGTGGAGAACATGCCCACTGGAGCACAGCCTCTTCGGGGAGATGCCTGGTGTGCTCCCTCAGTCAGTTTCTCTTGGCGGAAGGCCAAGTGACAAGGTTACACTTCATCTCAATTTCCTTCAGATGTGTTTGGAGGAAAGTAGCCGTCCAGCTTTTCAAGCTTTTCGACACACCTTATCTTTGTGTGTGTGTGTGTGTGTGTGTGTGTGTGTGTGTGTGTGTGTGTGTTTTGGAGGCTGAGCAGATTTCCAACATAGAGATCTGAGTTGGCCAAAACCATAGTGGCACATATGATGCAGTGTCATTTCAAAGTCTGGATAAGATGATGAAAATTTCGTCCGTGACTCTCTAAGTAGCAGGAAACAAGAAAGCTCAGAGGTGACATCTTCTAAATAGGGGCAAACTCCTGCCTTCCCTTACTTCAGGAAAACAGATTAGCCTTGCAGTAGATGAAAAGGGAAGGGATGGTGAAGTGGTGTGCCATGGGAGCATACAGAATACTTTAGGATAAGGTGATGGCATCTCACCATAGACCCTACCTGAGACCCTGAAGCCATCATATAAGCAATCTGCCCAGCACAAGCCTTGGTGCCTTGACTCCCCTTCACTTATCAGAACAGGTTGCAGGTTCAGAGGTAGGAAATGGGGTAGGGGCCAGCCAGACATGAAGAAAAGAAGCCTTTATACTTTTCTTTGGAAACATCAACTTAGCTATAAGCACTACAGACATTGAAGCTCCTCATCTACTTCCCCATCTTGAAAAAAAGGGGTATTCTACCCCATAGTGGGGGGAGGGAGAGAAGTAGAAGAAGTCTAAACACCATCTCTGCCACGTCCCTTAGTAAGTAAACTAAGTTTGGGGGTGGTATGGCCTTCCCAGAATGACACCATTGTTAGCACAGAAACCAGACCATTCTGCGCAGCTCCTCGTTCTGAAATTATCTCCACGATCTATGGGAACCTGTTTTTCCTTCTGTTCTTCCTCAGCTCAGCCTTCCCCAATCCCTTCTCAACACATTTGGGTTCTCTTTTGGTATCTGAACCATGGAGGCATCTTGGAATTCGGAAGAAACCTCCGCTGTGGTGTTCAAGCTGGATTTAAATCCCACATTCACCACTCACTGATAAGTGATCTTGGTCAAGCTAGATCACCCTTCCAGGTCTCTGTTTCCTCATCTTTAAGATGAGGATAATAATGTCTCCTCACAGGATTACATGAGAGAATGCATGCAAACCTTTTGACCCATGGTCGGTGTTCAGTAAATGCACGTCCTTTTCTTCCACAACAACAAATGTAATCAGTTCAGGGACGGGATTCTGGACATCAGATGCTGCCATTATATAAACAAAGATGTTGGAGCCTGGACTTGGCACTACTCTTTTGTACACTGAAGTTGTCATTAAACTCAAATGAGCACAGTATGTCAAGTTCAGCTATTTTTATACCAGGGACAAAAATGCTGTCAGTTAAGGACACGGACTCCATCATAAGGAGTTGGGAAAGAATATTCCCAAGAACTGACGTGAGGCAAACCAGGGACTGTGCATGAGTTCAGCTGTGTCCTGGCAATGTGATGGTTTCTGTTTTCCTCTGACCTGGCTCAGAGGGCCCAGAAGCTCAAAGCACAGCTTTGGCATACCTCCTGAGGGCCTTGCAGGTGGCCGGCTATAAGAATGTACCTGCATCCTGGTTCTTCTCAGCCTCACACTTGGGTGCCACACCAGGTGCCTGGGCAACCTTGTAGTCCTAGTTTCTTATCATTCTTTCATTTGTCGAACACTTAGGTGTTTTCCTTTTCCTGCTAAGCCCTGGGGATGCAGTGATGATCAGTGGAACATCAGATGACCAAGATATTTACAAATGATGTTGCCTTTACACAATAGAAAGCTACATTGAAATATGTATAATGACCAAGTAACTGACAAAAACCATGGCATTTCAGTAAATGTAAGAAATGGCTTTGCTGTAAAATTGGCCATTTAGAAGGGAAAACCAGGTTTTGCTGGAATCACCTCTGCAGTGATGGAAAAAGAATTGGATTGCAACCCTGGGTAGCTAGGTCTAAATTCTGAATTTTTTTTCTGGTTAAATTACTTAGCTTGTTTGAGCTCCAGTTTCCTCCATGTAAAACTGGAGCCATAAATACTTTCCTTATGATTTCCCTAAGAAGATTAAAGTCAACGAGGTTCATGAAAACACTAGGTACAGGGCCTGATATATAAAGAGTGCTCAGTGAATGAGGCCCAAACTGAGTTTGGAGAGGCTGTGGAGGGGTCAGAAGCTTCTAACAAATCTACATCAGATAAGGTTCAGGCAGCATGGCTTAGAACAGATGGCTCTTCAATTATCCAAATTAAATTGTATGAAATATCCACCCTGGAGATTTTTTAGGTGAATTTAGATGCTGGACCTACTCTTCAATATTCTAGCTGCTTCACTTGACCACCCATTGTGTAGAATTGTTTTCTCTTTAATTTATCCAACATTTACCTCTCTCAGACTCCTTTTTGTCCTTGTGGACCTTAAATCTTTATTGACACAAGGAGTTAGCAGGTTTTGGGGCTGGAGAAGTGAGTCCCTGTGAGGCTGCATGTCAGTATCTGCCTCAAAGATCCTCTACTGGGGCCTGTTTAAAATACGAACCAACTTACCCTCAACTTCCTCAGTTTCCCTCCTACCCTTAGCTATGTCCCTGACCCACAAAGCAACTTCTGTTGATTTCAGTTGACATCGGGAAGTCATAGAGTCATATGCTGGGAAAATGGCAGTGAGTGACGGCCAGAGCTGTGGGGGTCCACCCATCTGCTGACTCCTGGCCCAGTGCTCTTCTTCCTTCAGTCACTTAGTTACCACTTGGCGTTCAGGTGCCCAGGTCTGGTGTCTCCTCTAACCTGTACTCTCAGGAAGAGCACACCTGTCCCATCAGACCCCTGAAGACTTCAGCCAGGACCACTTTGCCTAACCCCTCATCTGTGTCAGGCAAAATGCCTTCTTCACTGCAGTCTGGTACAAGGAAACCACCCCAAATCTATGCTGTAGTATAGAATCAGTGCATCCTCCCACCAGAGTGGACTTATCCAAACCTGTGATTGTTTTATAGCTTGTACCCTTTGTCACTGACACTGTCATTCTTTTTTTTTAAAAGAACTATCTGTGCAATTACATAGCAATTTATGCTTTTCAAGGCATTTTTACATACGTGATTCCAGTTGATCCTCATAAAACCCATGCAGCAGGTGTGACATTATTATCCTTTTTTAAAGAAATAATAGATGTGGTAAAAGCACAGTCTTATGCTTCTGCAGTGACTCCCCTCAGCTCACGTGGCAAAGCCAAGATGCAGCAGAAACTAGCACCCAGGTCCCCTACTTCAGGCCAATGCTCTGGGCCACGCCTCTTTGAGGCACTGTGATCTTTAGGGAAACTCAAGAGCCAGCTCTTGGCGAAGCTCTTTGCAATTCCTCTGCAGCTACATCCACCACCCCTCTGCACACTTGCAGGCCTCTTTCTTCCAGGAATGATTACGCAGAAAATGGGAACTGACAGTGATAGATGGACTTTTCCATTTTCTGCTAACGCGGCTATGAAGTCAGAGCCCATTTTAATGAATGTCCATTAAGGTCAAATTTGGAAAGCAGGTATTAAGAGTCATTGCTGCTAATTACACCCTGAGAGCTCTATTTGTATTTCCAAATTGGATAAAAAGGTTAGTAAAATGGAACGTTTCAGCACAGGCTGGCTCCTGGCTTGCTCTCCAAGTTTTCGGAAAGGATTGGCTGCCCAAACTTGCTGAGAAATAATGTTCTGTCTTATTCTTGCCTCATGCCTCACAGGTGAGCCAGCACCACGAGGAGTGGCTGCCTCTTGAATCCTGTCAGTCTCTGGCAGATCCGATTACATCTGGGACCCTTAAGAGTACTTGAAGCAAACGGCACTGGTCTATTTTAATCCTGCTCCTTCTAGAAACTAGAAACTGTAAGGAGAGTCTTCCTGCTGACAGGTGGCTCCATAAAAGTCGTCCATCTGCTGCTAATTATGGCAGAGAGAAAATTCACACAGCCGAGTTTTCAGTTTATTTGCTAAAGATCTCCAAAGGTGTAACTGTCTTCCCAGATCACAAGGCCATTCACAGCATTACATCTATAGAGCCTGTTAATTATTTAAATAATTTAAAACCTGGGGTGGCAGGGAGCATTTAACAGAAGTCAGGCTGGGTGAGATTGGTCTGATGGTCTATCATGGCGGAGGGAGGTCATGTTCTCACAGCTCATAGAGCGTGGACTCACAGGGTTTTGTTTTTCTCCTTACCTTTCTTTTCCAGGGAAACTCAGAATGGGGTAGAATTAGGCAGAATTAGCCATATTTCAATAATGGTTTCAAATTGATTTTCTTTGATTTCCAAACTCCAGTTCACCTTTCCTGTTTGTACTCTCATCTGTAAAGTGGGCATAATCTTCTACCTACCTGAGAAGGCTGCTGTGATCTTGGAACAGGGTAACTTATTATAAAGTGTCATGCTTAGAATAATATAGTATGTAAAGATTTTTAGGCCCATTAAATAAATAGAAATGATTAAGTCTACAGATAAGATAATGAAATAATTTAACAAGAACAGATATTTTTTACCTTCCTTATGGTTTTCTTTCCTTTCTTTTATGCAATACCAATAGAATTTAAAAGTTGATTCCTTATATGTACATATATGTACATATATATATATTCCACAGTAACAATTTTACATTGTATTTTAGTTACTGGTTTATGGGTCTATCTCCCTCTGCAAGACTTGGAGTGCTTTGGGAATGGGAACAACGTCTTATTCATATTTATGGTCCCCGTGTGTAGCAGAGCCTGATACATAGTAGACATTCAGTGTATGTTAAATTGAAGAGCTTAGACATTAAGCAAATGAAACAAATGTGATTTTACTTTATGATGAAGTTATGTTCAACATTAACCTTAATAACTGGCACTGAATCTGTCAGATTGAATCATTTTTGACATATTTGATGATTTTTATGCAAGTGCTAGAAATTCTATAAAATCTACTCCAAAAAGACATATAGCTCCAAGTTGGGTGTGATGAGCTGTCCACTTCCCGATCTATGCTCTAGATTTTGTCCTTGGCCATTATTCTGTACCCTAAAAAACCACGGTCTGGTTTTTAGGTATAAAATGAAGGTGTGATATAGTTAAGTAGGTAATTTAGATTACATCAGATATTCCCTGATGGCTGGAACTAGGAAGCCAGAAACTGGTCCCTTGTTTAATCATTTACAGAGAATATACAAAAAAATACACAAATGAAATGAAGTAATTTTACACAAAAATGGTAGAATGAGACAATAGTGAGGCCAGAGGATAGAAGTCCACCTCATAAGGCAAAGCAGTGCTAGGTATCCCCTGACTCTATCTGGCCCAGGTAGTACAGTGTATTTGGATATCCTTTAACCTCAATGACATTGTTGGAAAAGAGTTCATATGGTTTTCCATACACATGTCTGCATGGAGAGAAAGTAGGTTGGGAAATAAGTTGTGGTGAAAGTAATGTCAATCCAGATAACAATGAAGAAGTCTAAAAAGGGGCTAGGAAAAGATCAGCTGGGTAGTGAAAAGATGTTTATTCCAAAATGTCTTATTAAATAAACCTGGTTGCATTTTCTGTGATTTTGTTTTTAAGATATTTTATGCTGCCTGCTTTTTTGCAGACTTTCTTCTTGTGGTTGTTCAGTGCTCCTCTATTCTTAGAATTGTTACATGTGCCCTGAGGCTGCAAAGCGGGCACTAGATTAGGATAGGCTTCCTTGTACCAACATCGTTTGGGATATCAGTTTTGAACTAAATGCCCGATTCACCTTGCCTTCAGCGCCTCCTGTTCTGATCTTACCAGCTTTTTGCCTCATGACCCAGTCCCTTGAATTTGAGTCTTACTTGGCCTTACTTCTCTGGCTCTCCTCCTTGGTTTCTTTCCTTGATCTCTCCTCTAGTCACGCAGCCTGCAGTCCTGCCCGGGCACCTCCTCTGGCTGGGCATAGTCCCTGGAAGCAGAGCGCCTTTCCTGGACCTTCCGGCCCCATGAGTAAGACTCGGGCAGGACACAAGATAGATGAGCCTCACATGATTCTACTTCTAACTCCCTCCCCCCTTTCCACAATCTTTTCCCTTCTTCCTCATGCTGTTTTATAGGCTCCCATGGCAGGAGTTTACAAAATCTGATTGTGCTCAAAGCCTTGCATATTTGATTGTAAGAGATTCTGTTGTAGCTCTTTCTTCTTCCTTTCCTTATAGATAATTGTAAGCCTTGAAGAAAATAAGGACAGGCTCCTACTTAGGAAAATACTGCAGAATCTTTGACTCATAATTTGTATGTCATGAACTAATACATACTGTTTTATGATGCTCATTGTGTATTGATATTGTTTCCTTATATAGATGGTCACTTCTTTAGAAGGTGGGTACTTCTCCCTTGTATCTCTCTCAAGTTTTACACACTGCCCACACATACTCTAAGATTATTTTGTGTTAATTATGAAAGTTGCCATAGTCTTTCTATGAACTTCTGCTTGAGCACGATTGCTACCACCAATAGCTGTTAAGAATCACACACTTCTGTCCTCATTCCCCTAAGATGATACATATTTGTAAACCAAGGCCAGCAACATTGTACTTTTGTTTTTCAAGAAGAGTACTTGGTGAAATTGTACCAATAACCTTAATATGGTATAATGATTGCTTACATAGCATGAATAACTTTTTGGGGGTGATAATACAGAGATTATTTCTGTGATAAAGTGAAATATATGAGCAAAAAGTTTTTGAGTAACTTCTTTTTTAACACTCCAATGTGTGGCCTGATGTTTTGAGAAAATACCTCCATTGTCACTAGTCTATGGAGCTTTTGCCAAGGTACATTTTGCTTTGCTAGTGTAGAAACAGCCTTTCTGTGACCACTAAGGATTTCTTGGCAATCCTGAATCAAAATGTCTTTGCCAGAACCTAATTTGGGGAATTGCATTTTTTTTTGTCACTAATTAACTCCATTGTTTCAATTAGGAAAGAACTATTCCTTCCATCCCAGAATGCTGTCTCTGTGCAGGAAGATGGCTTTTAAATCTTTCACAGTGAAGGCAAGTATTTGTACTAAGCTCCCCCAGCATCTCTTGTAGCCACATTTTCAAAATGGCTGATCCTATTTTTGAGGGTCAGTATGTTGGAATCAAAGGGTTCTATAGAGTTAGAAGTAGACATCAAAAGAATCTATCAGAAGTTAAAAGAATTCTTATTATCCCCATCTTATGGATACAGGTGCACTGAGGTCAGGTATGTTGTCCAGACTCATCACAGCTGGAAAATGGGAGAATCAAGATTAGAATATAGGTCTCTTCTCTTTTTGTCTAGGCAGAGAAGTTCTAAATGGCTCAAGTGGAGCTCACATCATTGAAAGTGATCTTCTTAGAAGTTTGGTAACTAGCCAAGTTAATCAGTCATAAACTGTACAACTCCTATCAGCCACTTCACCCTCATGGGGCATGTTGAAGTGATACTTTGAACCTAGAGTATAGAATGTAGTCAGCAGTCTGTGATCTTTGGTTAGGAAATCTCAAATTACTTCCTCTCTATTAATGCAAATTATTATAATTAACATCAGTGATGTATTTAATTGCTATTTGTAAAAACTACTTTATATATGCATTAAGCTTTGGAAAAAATAGCTATAAATATTTTGGTGGTTTGTGATAGTAAATTAATTGCAGTACTGACTTAGGAATGACTATGATGTACACCTGAAATGAATAGGATATTGTATGTCAATTATACTTCAACAACAACAACAACAACAACAACAAAAGAATGATTTAGAACCTTGTTGATCTGTCAGCTCATTTCCCCAAGTGACTTTGCCCCCTTGATCCAGGAAAAAAGTCACCAAAGACACCTCTAACTTTGGCACATGTGCTTCATCTGACATCCGCATATTGAAGATTTTAATGTTCAAGGAGAATAGTGGGATGTGATACATGCTCATTTGGCCTTTTAGAAGAGGCTCTGGGACTTGATAGGAGGAGGGATGATATTAAGACACCCTGTTCTATTCTCATAAGATTTCCTGTCTCACATCACCCATGGAATATTAACTGATCATAAGACATGGGATCTAGGGTCAGACATATATTCTATCCAGCTCAAAATGTGCTCCAACAGCTTCAGGACTGTCAGTGCTGACATCATAAGTGTAGGAATAGAAACTAAACAACCTTTCATATGGCGTCATTATACATTGTTCAAATATCAATCTATAGGTTATCATCTCAGCTAATATCTCATCTTGATTCAATAAGCTCCTATGTTGACTCCTGTCTGTATGAAGAAGAATTTCATTTTATGTATTTGTTCTGAATCTACACTTGTGAGAACTACACGTACTGTTCTCCCTTCTGGTGTTGCTGGTTTAATTGGGCCAGGAATGGGGATATACTGGAAGAGGCGTGGCTGATACTGCAGCCACTGCTAAATGTGGTCATCATGAGAACACCATGTCTGTGGTTCTGTCTCCTGTTGTTTCCAAAGTTGCTAGTCTTTGGGATGCTGAGTTTTTCAGAGAATTGGAGCAAATGTCTCCCTCCCAATGTTGTGATTTTTTTGTCACCGGCATCCAACTAGCAGTACTGATACCCAAATTCTTGTTCCTGCTCAGCATTTCCTTCCTAATGATGCCTACTATTTTGCTGGAGAATTTTTTTAGTAGCTGTACATTGATCAATATCTTTTGGAAACAATGATCTTGAAATCCATTGTTTAGTTTGCAACTTTTTTCTAATGTAGTAGAAGAGGATCTTCCCATTTGAAATTTATGGAGTGCTATTTAAAAAACTGGACTCTATTGTGAGAACTTGGAGGTTAAGAATGGTTTTATTCATGATTTTCTACTCCTTGGTGCCCAAAGCAATACCTAAAACTTAGTAGATACACCATGCAAATACTCTAAATCGAACAAAAGAAATGACTATGGCCTTCTGCAGTCATCAACAAGTCCTCTAATAAGAAATGGAGAGACTGGATTTTGGAAAAGATGCTGACACACGGTAGTGAGAGATGAGGTCATTCACGGCTTCAGTGAATGGTTCATGATTTTATTCATTTGATAGTTATTTACTGCCTTCCTATTACATTGCAGGCATAGTGCTAAGCTGAAGGAAGCTAGGATATGGTTTGAAGTTCTTTTGGGAGCAATCACAATTACTTAAAACTTTTATTTTTAGGGGAGCCTGGATGGCTAATTCGGTTAAGCATCCAAGTTCGGCTCAGGTCATGATCTCACGTTCGTGAGCTTGAGCCCTGCATTGGGCTCTGTGCTGACAGCTCAGAGCCTGGAGCCTGCTTCGGATTCTGTGTCTTCCTCTCTCTCTGTTCCTCCCCCGCTCACACTCTGTCTGTCTCTCTCTCAAAAATAAATGAAGATTAAAAAAAATTTATTTTTAATTCTATATTGAGGTATAGTTTATATATGGTAAAATGTATAAATCTTAAGTATCTAGTTAGATAATTACATATATATATATATATATATATGTATACACACACACGCATACACACACATACACACACACACACACACACACACACACACACCCAGGTACCCACCACCCAGATCAAGTTATATTTTTATCCCCCAGATAAAATGCTCCTTCCTGGTAATTTCCTTGTAATTATGCTTGCCATAGAACTAACCATATTCTAACTTCTACCAGTATATATTAGTTTTATGCTCATGAACTTTATATGAAAGGAATCATGTAGTGCATACTTTTTTGTATGTCTGCCTAATTTTGCTTACATACTCTTTTGAGATGAATCCATATAATTGTATGTGTCAGTAGTTTTTGTTTTTTAATTGTTTGATGTATTGTAGTCCCAGAATTACTTTTTAAAAAATTTTTAATGTTTATTTATTTTGGGGGGAGAGAAAGACAGATTGTGATCAGGAGAGGGGCAGAGAGAGAGAGAGAGAGAGACAGACAGAGAGACAGACATCTAATCTGAAGCAGGCTGCAGGCTCTGAGCTGTCAGCACAGAGCCCAATAATGGGGGGGGGGCTCGAACTCATGAACCATGAGATCATGACCTGAGCCGAAGTCAGATGTTTAACTGACTGAGCCACCCAGGCACCCCCCAGAATTACATTTTGACAGTAGTTAAAATGGTATTGGTTGGAATCCGGATGATGGCAGTGGCAATGATGTAGTTTTTTAATCTCTTTATATCCATCTGTAAAAGAAAAAACAAATCTGAGTAACTAGGATAGCAAAACCCAAAACCCATGTACAACATATATAACAAAACTAAATGAAAGGGTATCTTCACAAATGCCAAAAATTGAACAGTATAAACTAGACCAGTATAGTAAGGAGGAAGCAGAGTGGGGTAATTGGGGTAATCTGATAAACTGAGTAAGAATTCCCAAACTGACAATGGACACTCACTGGAAAGCTTAGCAGGCTAATGTAAGGTGAACAGCCAAATCCAGAAAGGAGGTTAGCAGACTAGAATTCATGAGTAAGGCTGATATTGCCAGAGAAGTCTGGGACCTAGGTACTTCTGATAGCAACCGTCCAAATCATCCTTATGAGATGATTTCTCCTGGGAGAAGAAACTTCTGCGAGTAGAATCCAAACTGGTTAGGTTAAGGACAGGAGGAACTAAGAAAAAAAGCAAAAGCAGGGAATAGATGCAGAGCCAGAAGATCTCAGTTAATGTGATTGTGGGCAAATCCCATATAACGTATCATAAGGAAAAGAAACAAAAACCAGAACAGCATCCGTGTCTTGACAGAGAAACCAGAGCAGTGTGCCCACAAAATAGATGAAAATTATAAACTAATATTTTAAAGTAGATGTAAGGAAATAACAAAAGCTATGAAAGAACAACACAAAAAAGAATTAGAAAAAGTTAGAAATGATATAAATGAAGAAAAAATAAAAATAAGGTTGGTAAAAGATCTGTCCAAGCTCAGACAATTATTTAGAATAAAGTATTAGTTGGGGTGCCTGGGTGGCTCAGTCGGTTAAGTGTCCGACTTCAGCTCAGGTCATGATCTCACAGTTCATGGGTTCAAGCCCTATGTCAGGCTCTGCGCTGACAGCTCAGAGCCTGGAGCCTGCTTCAGATTCTGTGTCTCCCTCTCTATGTTTCTCTCTCTGTCTATCTCTCAAAAATAAATAAACATTAAAAATTTTAAAACAAAAGAATAAAATACTATTTTAGTAATGAAGACTAAATGAGAAGAGACACAAGAATGAATAGCCACTATAGAAAATCCCTTAAGAGAACTAGAAGATGGAAAAGAGGGGGAAAATGTTTAAATCAAAAAGAAATGAAGAAAAAACAGGTTAGAGAGAAAGTGACACAGAAAATAGGCAGTAAAGATCCAATACATGTGTAATAGGAGTCCCCCCCCCCCCAAAAGAAACCAAAGCATGGAATAGAATTAATATTAAAAACTGTAATTCACACAAACTTTCCTGAAATAAAAGGTAAATAAAAATCATACACTGAAGAGGAACATATTATTTCTGGGAAAATCAATCCAGTGTGGCCAAACTGGCTTAAAAAAAGAACAGCTTCTTTGAGCAACCAGACCATTATACTGCATTGTTCACAAGACAGGAAAACAAATCATATTCTGAGTCTTTCCAAAAGCAATGGTTTATTATCTGAAGACAATGGAGAAGCATATTTGGAATATTCAAGGACAAAAATAGTGAGCCAAGGAGTTTATACCCAGCCAGTTTACACCTCTTCAAATATAAAAATTGTAGCAACATGTTATATACATGTAGGAACTCCAGGAACAGCTAAGGAATCTACCGAATGACTGAAGAGACATTGGTATAAGGATCAGTGTCTAACAGTTGCAATCAGAATGCATGATGATAAAATTATAGGTACATACCTCTGCATTTCTTCTGAAAACAAAAAGTTTGAGTACAAAAGAACATTTCAAGCAAATCTGAAATATAAGGCCAAGTATAGTGAAGGATGAATCGGAGGTGTTCAACTAATTCAGGTACTTCAGGATCAGAGACAAATTTATCATGGATGTGTCCCCCTTAAGGAAACCATTTGTTATGTAAGATGAAGCTCTGAGTGCCATGACAGATGAGTTGGTCATAGGTTGGTCTCCAAGAACTGTTGGCCGCACTGACTTTTCTAAGCATCCATTCACAGAACACCTATGAAGAATTCCCAGAAGATCCATACCAATAGAGAATAGCACAGAAATACCCTCTGCAAACAACCACCTCAGGCAGCTTTCTTTAGGTAACTGTTTCTAGAAGTGGATATTAGCTTGTTTAAAAATAAGTCATCTGTGTAACCCTGAAAGGAACAGTCATAGGTATCCTGTGGTTGAGACTATCCCACTCACTTTGGGCACAAGGTGATAGGTTGAAAACGCTGTCAAGAGAACTGGGAGGGGTTTCTGAGCTGGACCTTGTCACACTTTGTCCTCCTATGAACGTGTAACCTGAATGCCTGGAGCGTGCACATGACATTTGAAGTGTGCTACCTGCCTTGCCTATAAAAAGCCACACACTTCCATTGCAACAGCACTTACAATTTGTTAAGCATAGCTGACTTACAGCCACACCTCCAACTGAGTAGGATTGAAGGCCTACATCAAGCAACGTATTCCAGTTTGTTCCAGTACTTTGCCTATGTTAGCTGTATGCCCCATACATCCCATTTCTACAGGAATGACTGGTTAGGGCATTTGGAAACACTGAAGTGCCTTGTTGCATGTCCTTGGTCCTCAAATCCAAGGATTGTTATTGTTACCAGATTGTATTGCTTGCAGAAAGATAGGACACAGTCTTTGAAACTAATGGGCTAAATTTTGCTGAATAACATTTTCCTTGTTTTATTTATCCCCAATAAGGATAATTTTGAGATATTCTAAAAATAATTGTATTGGATACAACTTTCCTTTTGGAATTGAACTGAAATAACCATGTCAGAAGCCAACAAGCAGATGGTAAACTTTCCATTTCTGCTGATTTGGGCTTGATTTTTCTTAAAGCTGAAGAGGGGTTTCATGCCTTAAGATCTCAATGCCTTCCAGTACCTTTCGACTATAACAGATTTGGGTCGTTCACTGAAGACGCACATTTATTTCTAGCTTACATAATCTCAGTGTTGTCTCTCTGCTTAATTATTGTAAATGATTGACACCAGAATGCTGAAATGTGAATCTGAAATTATAGAACACTCTTAAATTCTGGTGTTAATGAACCCAGCATCATTTCTGATTTGTTGTTGTTGTCGGACTTTGTTTCTGTTTCAAGGTGTTGGGGGGCCTGTACACTCCTTTTTTTTGTTCTTGGATAACTCCAGAATTATAGAGGAAGCTGAAGGTCACTATACTTGTGGCTGCAGTTTTGTGGTTCCTGAATGACCAGAGGTAGTTCATGAATTCCTCTATGATTTCTGCTTTCCTCTCTAGTGTTGCCTTTTCTCCTCAAAAATGCTACCCCTTCTCAAAACTCTACCTCCATGATTTGACAGTATTTACTTAGCACTCATTCCATGTTAGGCATTTTGTTAGACACATTCAATTTTCCAGCTTAATCCTCATAGTGACTGACTTGTATATGGTAGGAATATTTATCCCTCCTTTTGTTTTAAAAAGAGTAGGAAAACTGGGAGTTTATTAAGGGAGTGGTGACTGGCTGAAGGCCACAGAAAGTAAATACAGAGTCAGAACTTGAGTATCAGGTTTTGGAACCAAAACATCGGGTTGTGAATTTTAAAAGCAGCATTTACTGACAGATCATTTACTTCTTGAACGGAGTTCCTAGAGTAGTGTTAGTTTTACAACAAAATTGAGAGAAGGGTACAAGAGGTTTCCTGTATAGTCCTTGCCCACACACATGCAGAGCCTCCCTCGCAATTGCCATCACTCATCAGAATACATTTTTTTTTTACCAACGATGCACCTGCACTGATACATCATAAAAAGTCCATAATTTATCATAGGGTTCATCATTGATGTTGTACGTTGTTATTTTGGATAAATAACATATCATGATATGTACCCAGCATTAGGATATTGTGAAGAGTATTTTCACTACCCTAAAATTCTCTATGCTCTGAGTTCCTTATTTATTGAGAATGAGGATGATCCCTACCTTATAGGGTTGTGAGAACCAAAGATCATGTATACAAAGTGCATGGCACAGTCTGACAGGTAACACATCTTCAATAGATTTGGTAGTTGTTAATTTTCAAGAATGCTCATATTATAGTTTTAAGTGCTTCCTATTCAGTATAACACAGAGAAAGGGGTTTGTTTTAAACCCTGGAGATAGAGGTGTAGATGTGAATCCTGAGAATTAATTAATTATTTAATTTCTCAGTGTCAAAGCTTCGTTATCTACAAGATGAGAAGAATAATAATATCTACTTTATAAGGTTGTAAGGATTAAATAAAATAATGCCAGTTAAATTTTTGAAAAGTACCAGTGCCTGGTAAGTACTTGACAAATCTCCTCCCTCACTGTCGGTCCATTCTCAGAAAAGGATCAGGCAAATGCCTGTACCCTAAGAATTAAGTTGATGAGAAGTCTCAGTACAACATTCCACCCTGATAACTTATTTGACTCAGGTTTTACCATCTGGTGGTGCATTTTAGGAACCAGCAGCACAACCTGGAAAAACAGAGCATCTGTCTGTTAAAGTAGACTGTGGGCCAAATGTGTTTATCTTTTTGAATTTTGTGGGAAAATGCATCATGCCATTACAGTTTGGTATTTGATCCTCCAGTTTAAGTCTAGTCCAGAGGATGATAGAATCTCAGGGAAGGATGTTAGCAGTGATCTGGTTTGGTTTTCTTACTGTGAATTCCAGGTAAGCTATCCTACCCTCTCTCTGCAAACTGATTTACTGCTGGGGAACATTCTCAAGTCTGCTCCTTCTCTGAGACACGCCCCACTGTCAGAAGGACTCTGCTTTCTCTGAGCTCCTGATTCACCTACTATCTTGAGGCAAGACTGGAGGGCTCTGTGTCATTTCTTGTGTTCATGTTTAATTTCAATCTTTAACTTTTCAAGAATCTGTGACATGCCTCCCAATAGAATATAAACTCTCCAAGGACATGGCTTCTGTATTATATTCCTTTGAACTAATTAACAACCCTGTGTTTCATGCTATGCAGTGAGTGTACAATAACGGTTGTCAAATAAGCTTTTCAGGCCCTCAGTCAAAGATGGTAAAGGCATTTCACCTCTCCTATCATCACCAATCAAATGGTAGTAAATTCCTGGAGTATGCTGTACATTTGATGACCCTACTCTAAAGTGGTTTGTGTTTAGAAAAATAGCATTGTGTGCTGGAATATTCTGGAAAGAAAATGAAAATGGGCCTTGTGGTAGGCCTTGAGAGATGGGTAGGATTTTAATTAAGTCTTTTTTTTTATTTGGGGGCAGGGAGAGGGAGAAAAGCAGAGAGAGACAGAGAGAGAGAGAGAGAGAGAGAGAGAGAATCCCAGGCAATACACGTGCTCAGCCCAGAGCCTGATGGGGTGCTCAATCCTGTGACCCTGGGATCATGACCTGACCTGAAAGCAAGAGTCAGATGCTCAACTAACTCATCCACCCAGATGCCTCCAATTAAGTCATTTTTACAACCCTTAGAGGTAGTTACTTTTATTTTTTCAATTTAACCTGTGAGGAAACTAAAACAAACTAAGTAATTTGCCTGTCATTACTATTCCAGACATGTGAATATCGTCTTTCCTCTGGATAAAGAATTCCTGCGTCTGGATCCACAGGATTCCTTTAAAAAAACTTTTTTTAAAAAATTGTTTCCTAGTCTCTTAACACAAGAACTTTGAGTGTTTGAGATGGTTAGGGGCAAGTTTGGGTTCTTCATGGACCTAGCCAGACTGATAGGAACTTTGGTTAAAGTCGTGTTCAGTTTCTATACCAATCCCTGAGCCAGCATAGTCTTTAAGTGCTGGAACTTACCATTTTTAAAAGAATCTCCATGATTTAATTATTGGAAAGAAATCACAGTCATAATTCTCATGAAACTGTTCTTTCTTCGGGGTAGGGGGGAAATTACTTTTGTTTTGAAAGAGCTCAATTTAAAAAAAAATCACGTATTAATCAAGTCGTGAGTGGATTTGCTGACCCATTATACTCTTAGGGCAGTAACATTTGTATAAAATTCCAAATATTTTCTCATGTCTGCTACAATCATACCAATGTCATAGAGTTTGGGACTGGAAGGGAAAAAAAGCAGCATCACTGCTTTGTTCTTGGGTTGTGCTTCAATTTTTGTGAAATGATTTTCCTCATTAGCCTAATGTCTTCCTCAAGATGACAGTGGGGACACGAAGCGGGAAGAGAGCTAAGGATTTATACCAGTCTTCATGACTCAACAAGCTTGAGCTTCATGTCTGCGGAACCTGGGTCTTCTCCAGGCCACCCTATTCTCCATGTCAGCAAATCTTGACATTTTGTCTTCAGCCTACACCTCAAACTTAGTGTCCAGAAAAAAATACCTGGAGAACATGTAAAACATAGATACCTGGCTGCCTGAGATTCTGATTCAGTAGGTCTAGCACGAAGCCCAAGAATGTGCACATCTAATATATTCTTTAGAATCTCACCTAGAATTATTCAGGTCTGCACAGAGCAAGCTCATTATTACAACTACCTATTTGTTTTTATGCCCCCCCTCACACACCCCTACTGATAGACCTTCATCTTCCTCTTCTCCAAGCTTAATCCTATGCATCCTGGAAAGTCCAATACTGGGTGGCTCAGGCAGTTAATTGTCCGACTCTTGATCTTGGCTCAGGTCATGATCTCACGGTTCATGGGATCAAGCCCAGCGTTAGGCTCCATATTGACAGTGAGGAGCCTGCTTGGGATTCTCTCTCTCTCTTTCTCTCTCTCTGCCCCTCCCCTGCTGGTGCACACATGCTCTCTCAAAATTAAAAAAAAAAATTTTTTAATCTTAAAAAAAAAAGAAAGTCTAATACTGGCTCGGTCTCTGCCATATACCTTCTCTAGCTCCTCTTTTTCTCTCGACCTCTCTGTCTCTCCCTCTCTGTTTATCTCTCTGCCTTAAAAATAAACAAAACAAAGCAAAACTCCTTTCAGTTCAAATCCACTCTCCTTATCTCAGCCTCAGCCATTCTGTGGTCTGAAGGAGGGGTAGGGAATGAAGCCTGAGGCTGGTCTTTGGAGTGCACTCCTCTGTTTCCATCCCTGCCGTTCAAGCCAAGCAGATCCCTAGTTGAATGGCCTGGATGCCACCAGGGGTTCTGGTTCCTGTCATCAGAGCCCCAGCTTTCCAGGACTAGATGAAATGGGGCAGGAGCAGCCCTTTGTACCTCAGTCTTGGACCCACAAAGTCCACTTCGTTGTGGGAAAAGCTCTCCTCTAACTGTCTCAAAGTGCGGTGTTCCAAAAAGTCCGAGTGGGTTGTGAGAAGCCCTACTTAACCTGCATAGGCCGCTCATCTCGGCACCATTTCCCTGAGCCCTTGGTTATTTTTACTCTCTCCGAGCTTCTTCCCATTCTTCAGGTGCTGGGTGAGGTGGCGTTCATTTGGCTTTGCTTCTGACACAAGATAAACGAGCTTGGGGCCCTCGGCGATTCACTCTGGCTGCCAGGGGGTTCCAAAATAGCAAACTATTTTTCATAACAGCAACGTGATATGAAGGGAGATGCAGCAGGTGCACTCAGATTTCCCATCGCCGTCTGGGGCGTGTGGTGGAGGGAGAGGATTCATTAAAGTTTGCACTTGTGTCCAGGAAAAAGAAGGGCTGCTCTCACAGTGGCCATTTCCCTTTGACTGGGTCAAGGTCTCGCTCCCTGAAGGCAAATCTTGTCCTTGGGCAAGGTGAAGTGCAGTAAAATAGCAACTCAGGCACCGACGCCCCCGGACTTCCATGCATTTTTTTTCCCCTTTAGAAAGATAAGGTTATGGATGTGAATACATCTGCTGAGTATTTTTTAAAACACTACCTTGTGTGTCAAGCAAAATAGCAAGATTTCTTCCAAGATTCAAATATTTGACATTTTAGTTCATTAACCGTGTGGTCATTTCAGAAAATTTAAAGGGTAAACTTTTCTTTTATTCTCCTCATTTCCAAAGATGTGAAGGTGATAGATCAAACTGGCATTGCCTCTTTGAGCTTCTCTCTTATGCTCTTGAGTCATTAGAAAAACAGCTTCTACTCTCACAGCACTAGGTCGCTCTTAAAAAGTTGGTCCCCAGCCCTACATCTGATATTCTCCCCTTATCCCCCATCATGAATTATGTACATGTTCTAAGGGTGGAAATTGTAATAAAGCAAAGAGGATTTTAATCTATATTTGCATGTACTGTGAGTTTCTTTTTGATGTTTCTCCCCCTGCCATTCAAGTTACTAGACCTTACTCGTTAGAAATGAAAAATAAAAGTATATGTAATAATAACAATAATAATAATAATTATTATGATGATGATGATGATAGCAAGAATAATAATAGGTTTTCAAAATTGGAGTGAGTCTGGAGGGACAAATTTTGTGTAAAAATGCCCAGCATCAAGGCCAGAGTACAAGGGAGCAAGTATTCTGTGTAAAAGCGACGTGCTAGTGAGCTATAATTGAGCACACAAGACACTGGATGCTGTCTTATAATACATCTTAATTTAAACATTTCTTTTCCCAGAGGACCACAGAGTATGTGGTGCATGAATAAATAAATGCCATGACTTATTTTGGAGGTCCCAATCATAATAGAATTATATGCATTGCAAATTTTGAAATGCTACTTTTAGTTTCCAGTAGGTTATTTTTTAATTATTAAACTGCATTGCCAAAAGAGCTATACCTCAACATGGCCACAAAAAATGAGAAGTTAGGCAAACTAGACTGCAGAATCCCCTCCGTTGTGAGCTTGACCCCTTCAGAGAATGGTGATTACATTTTATATGGAGTTAGACTAATTACTGGCCTGGCTCAATCAGGCACAGAAGGTCTGGGCATAGAAAGACAGAGCTGTGACTCTCTCTTATTGTCTTATCTTTAGAGACCATTTCTCTTCTCAAAGCAGTGGTAGCTCCTGATCCTACCAGAGGAAAATAATACATTTTTCCTTCTTAAGAACAGCATTTTCTCTCCTCAGGTCACTAAGATCCATTTGCTAAATAACTCTTGAAGTCTAAAAAATTGTCTCTGAGTAGCTAGAAGAGGTGAATTCAACCTTGCAAATAGTTCTCTAAAACCATCACCCTCCTCAAAAGCCTTTTCTCTTTATACAGTGTGCATAAGTCCTACCCACCCGGAGTAATTTTCCATCTTCCATCTCTCTTTCCTAACCATCTCTGACCTCAGTGTCTCTCTCTTTTTCTCCTCATTAAGACAGCATAAGAGAGGTGCAGGATAGTGGAGAGGTTAAAAGCACTGGCCACGACAATGTAGACCAGGGATCGAGTTCTGCATTTTCTACTCTCTACATAGTTATCAGCTGCGTGACCCTTAGCAAGTTACATAACCTCTCTGTGCCTCCGTTTTCTCACATATAAAAAGATGATAATAGTACCTATCTCATTGGATTGTTAAGATTGAATGAGATACTGCTTATAAAGTGGCGAGTGTCCAAATGATCCTAAGAAATATTAGCCATTGTCCTATCAAAAGCATCTTACTCCAGTGAATCCACTCACCTTGTGATTTTCTATACCAGCCTTAATTAAGAAATTGAAAACAATCAGATATTTGGATTAACCTGATTTGGGAGCTAAATTACTGTCTTTATTTTGCAGTGTCAAGGAAAATCCAGAGTTTTCTAGGCAGACACACCCTCCTCTCCACATACCACAGTTTTGTGCACATTGAGTGCTGGCTTCATATGTATGGCCATACAGTTCCTCATACGACCAGATGAAAAGGGAATTGAGGAGCAAAGCAAGGTTTGTGGTTGATTATTTTTGGTCTTCCCAGACACATAGACTTATTTTCTCTCTCCTAATATTTAGGGTCCTGATGATTCCTCTCTTGCTGGAAAGCTCAAGCTCTGGGCTCTTGAGCCCCCCCAGGAGACTGATTATTTTAAATCATCATTGACCTCCTATCCACTTAAACCCAGAGGTCAGAACTTTAAAGACATTGTAAAGATTGACATGGGTGCATTTGGGCTTCAGCTTTGAAGTGACCTGATAGTGCTGTGTGGAAGAGATAACCGTGGCTAACAGGCCTGGTGGAGCCAGATAGGAGGCCAGCATCCTAAGGCTGGTGGGAGAGGTAGAGACTTTAGAATGAAGGTCATGGACAAGGATGGCACACCAGTGACTCTGGCCAGCAGGTGGGGCCCCAGCCCATCTCCACCAGCCAGGTGGAGTCCTCTGCATGTTTCCTACCGCCTTTGATTTTCATTTTTACTTTGGAACTTGATTTCTCTGCACAAGTTGTTTTATGTTACCATGCAGATCTTCTCCTTCCCTTCATTCTCATTCAATTCGTATCACAGATATTTGAGTGCCTATTGTGTGCCAGGCACTGATCCAGGCACTGTCAACAAAGGATTGCCTAAGGCTCACAGGGTCTCTGTGTTTTAGATGTGGACATGTAGCGATGTAAGATAGTGCTTCTTGAACATTACTGTGCATGAAAATCTTCTGAGGATCTTGTGAAAATGCAGATTCGGGAAGCCTGGGTGGGGCTGGAAATCCTGCAATTCTAACTAGCTTCTGGGTGACGCCAGTGCTGCTGGTCAAAGACCTATATTTTGAGTAGCAACGATTCAGAGTACTTCTGTTCCCCGCCCCCCCCCCACCCCGCCCCTTGAGTTAGTGGCTGATTGAACTCATTTATGTCAGTGGAGTTTCACAATATCCCAGAGTTGACCTTTCCCGTGAAGCTGTCAGCTATGTTCCATGACCCTGACCCAGGCCAGCGTTGACTCAAATATTTAAGAAGCACAGAGAGAAACAAGTGGGAGGGTATGGTTAGGTGGACCCCACAGCTTTCCATCCTGGCCAGGTCTTATGTTGCACGGTGAGTGGGACCCCACTGAGAGTCATCTGTACAGGACGGCTCTTGACTCCTAGATGATAATAGTACGTTAAGCACATGGCATGAAATAGCCTCTCTGGTAACTGGGGTGCCGTTACTAATTTACTGCTCTTACATGACTAATTTAACTCTAGTTACTACTCGGTCATTAGGGAGTCACTTATTCACAAAGCAGAATCAGGCTAAATAAATAATAGGAAGCTGGGAAAAGAGACAGGAAAATAGAGAGTGGAAGTTAGCTTTTAATGCAGGCTGGAGATCGCTGGTGTTTAATACAGACCCCCATTTAGAGCATAAGTGCAGACTCTTCCTCTGTTTTTAAGTCCCTGTGACCCTAAATGAATAGAATCCTGTAGCAGAGAGCAGCTACCTTCTCTTCTAATAAGAATCACGTCACAATAGAATGTACATTTCCAATTACTATGCAAAAACAATGGCAGAATTACTTAAAAATGTACAGCCCCCTAAGGGCTCTCCGTGCTGTAGTTCATGTGAATCTCTCATTTGCATGTAGCTATTGTGGGGAACAACTGAACCCTCCATCATAGGCTATTTAATCAAGCGAGAAACCCCTAAATTTGCCTGCAAAGATTTGCGAGTTCTGGAGCTAAATATGCAATTGGTAATATATTCTGGCTGCCTGCACGCAGCCTTCCTCGTTTCATTCTGAATGGCATGGTGTTTGCATGACATTTAGATGATGGGTCATCTTGGATTTCTCCTGTTCGCAGCTGGAACTTTAGTGGCATCTCTCATTGGTAATCGCTGTGCTTTTTTTCCCCTCATGACTGAGCCGTTTGCAAACCAAGAAGAGGAAAAATTATATATTTGGGTACAGACTGTAGAAGAAAAATAAACTAACAGCACAGTAGGAAAGGTGCCTAGGGTTACTTTCTGTGGATAACTGAAGATCAAGTGGAAGTAAAGGACTCAAATGATGTGTTTCCCCCACCCTTACCCACCAGCGCTATTGCCAGACTTGTTATTGGAAAGTTAGATGAAAATAGTCTGCAACACAGACTCCAAGATCAACCACAGCCACTGATGCAATAAGATTTGAGAGAAGTAGAAACATTTCTTTCTAGAAATATCTACTTTTCTCATCTATTAAAGGTGCTTGGAATTCTCCGTTGCTTTAATCTAGCTGTCTGTCTGTCTGCCTGTCTATGTTCTTGAAGTCCCTATTAAAATACAAATAGGTTTTCTGGAAGGAACTCCCCTGCTAAGTCACTGGTAGTTACAAACATTTGGTATCAGCTTTAGCAATCTGTATCAGGGCCCTGAGGGACCAGTGGGGCTAGTGACCTGGGGGGGGGGGGGGGGGGGGGGGGGGCGGTGCGCAGGCCAGAGGCAAATGCTTTCAGAGCCCTGAAGCCCCAAGCGCTAAAAAACAAAGTGGTCCATTGCCTCCAGTATGCAATGCAAAAATAAAGACAGTTTTATACTATAAAATTAGTGTAAGAAAGTCATAATCAGTTTTGATTTTTCCTATGATGCCAAAATATTTCCATAGCATTTTATGTCACTGTTTGTTTTATGAGTGTTCTAAGCTTGTGCTTGGCCAGCCACGCCAACTTTGCTGGTTCTGGGAGCCAGAAAAATCCAGGAGGAGTCAAAGCATTAGATGGAAGTGTGGCAGTCATAGGCATGAAAGGACAGCAGAGGGGAGGGAGTCAAGTGTTGCTCTACGAAATGTACCTACTTGGCAATTTTGCCAAGACTAGCCCGTGTGGTTTTGCTTTCAGATATGAAAAGAAGACACCCCCCTTTTCCTCTTTAATCCTTCAAATCGTTCTCCTCTAAGTGACATCTCAACTGAGCTCTGAGGCTGACCTAGCAGAGCACTTGTCACTCTGCTGATGAATTGTCAGGGTCCTGTGGGCTGACTTGGCTGGAGGTGGCATCTCCTTGTACCCTCTCTGAGGTGGAGAGACAGACGGACTGGGGAGATGTGAACCAGAACACTCATTGGCCACCTTACCGTCTTACCAGAAGAGGGGCAGAATCTGGCCCACTTTTCTCACAGTGTGGGGCTTCGCTTGTTTTAAACAACAACAAATGACCCATTTTCTGCAATTAGGATGGGTTCGTGAGAACACTTATAGTAATAGTTTACATCTGTGAGATATCATTATGCATATTAGCTCATTTGCAGCTCACAAAAGTTCTCTGAGATAAGTCTCGTCATCAGTGGGATCACCCCCGTTTCATAAATTTGGAATCTGGGATCCAGAGAGGCAAGGCAAATTGCCCAGGGTTATACAACTAGGATATTGCAGAATGGATTTGAACTCCAGTCATCTGACATTTTCCCACCTTATTCTACCTGCGGGTCCCACTTGTAGGTCCTATGCTGGAGGAATACAGGAGCTTCAAAGGTAGAACTGGCCACCTTTATGAGACCTGTCACACACACACACACACACAGAACATTGCTGCCATCGTAAGGGCAAGATGCTTAAACCCAGCTTCTAGCAACCTGGGAGATGTATGCCATGGACTTGGGAGAAGAGCCAAAATGATTCTGATGGGAATTGGAAAGAAGAAGTTAGTAATGAGAAGAGTTTGTAATTTTCTGTTAGACTATTATATAAAGATAATGGGGATTACAGCCTGTTCAGACAAGCCATTCTGAGAAGTTGGCTTGTAGTCCAGGCTTTACAGAATGATGGCCACAATTTTATTCCTAACATCATTAGTCTCAAAGAATCTTCCTGAGAAGAAACTGCAAATGACAGCTGACTGTAGAAACTTTCATCACAAACCCAGAGTCCCTACAAATATCTGAAGGATGATGATTGTGCTCAGACCCTGTTCCAAGGATTTTATGCTATTAATTAATATTCATTGAGTGACCCTAACTCTCTGAAGTAGGCATTATATTATTCTTATTTTCAGGTAAGGAGATTGACACAAGAGAGGTTAAGATTAATGGAGACCATATGATTTCTCTCTCTCCTGTCAAAATTCTCCAGAATTTTGCTTAAAGCTTTGAGGTAGTGCAAGCATTGCAGGGTATTTTCCTGAACAGCCACTGTTGTTATTGGCAGCTTTCTATACATCAGGATCTGTGCTAAACGCTTTGCACAAAGATCCTATGAAGCTTATACTGTTCCCCCCTTTTTCCTCTGTAACAGGTTGGAAACAGCAGATTACAGAAGCCAAGTAATTTATAGGGTCACAGTGTTAATAAGCATCTGAGCTCAGACTAGAACCCAGGGCTGCTGGTTTCTAAAAACCACACCAATAAGCTGTTTTTCAATCCCTGGGTGGACCAAAGCTACTAACAGTTGTTCCTTGGATCCATAAGCATATTCTAGATCCTAAGTGCCATATGTGGAGTTCAAATGCCTTGGAAGGGACCTGGACAATGTCCTGGTTGCATGTCTCATAGTAGAATCCTTGGCAATTACAGAGGAGAAAAACAGTGATTTTGAGGAGGCAAGCACCGTGATTGTCAATGAATTTCACTTCAATTCACCTATAATTATTGGCCGCTGATAATAAGCTGTCTTTCTAATACATATTTCAACAATGATCGAAGAAAGGAGTGTGTTTACACCTGCCCTTAGGAAACCCACCATCCTATTACATTAACAAGGTGTTACATAATATATTTGGTAGTGTATATTAAGCACAGAACTTAATACAAGCAAGATCTGGCCACCTTAAATTTTAGCATTCGCAGTGCCAAAAATGCACAGGCCAGAAAAGGCCAAGAAGTTGCAAGTTCTTTTTTTCTGGGAAGATTCCCTCACCTTCTACCATCTACCTCTCTCTAGTCCCTAATGAGGCACTTGTTGGCCTTCAGCATCAAGACCATCAATGGCGTGAGCCCTCCCTGTTCTTCCACTCTATCACTCCTCTTCCAGATCCACTTTACTTTTCCTCTGGCCAAAGCCCCAGTGGTCACCTGTCATGGGATCTCTTGTTCCCCATCTTCTCACACTACCAGTGATGTCCTCCATCCATCCTTGTCAGTGTCCGACCTGAATAACCTCTGTTGACTGCCCTCTCATCTGCCGTGACTGGAGAAAGTCATGAAAATGGTGGTAATGTGGTCCACTAAATAGCTGGTCTATATTACCCCCAGCTGGCCTCTGAATCCATAAATATATTGTCAGCTTCCTGCTGCATTATCCACAGTGGCTGAGCCAACCCTTCTCTGGGCTTCTTAGACTCCTCTGTCTATTTCCTTGCACTTACAGAAGATGAAAACCCATCATCTTTACTGCTCAAGGCTATACGACTCAAGAGCTTTTAGTCTACTGCCTTTTAACCACAGAAACTTTCAGGATTTTTACTCACCATCCTGCTCTCATTCCTATGTCTGCAAAAGAAATAGCTTCATTTTCACAGAATTCAAACTCTTCAAAATAAGGAAGCTTCAATGACTGGTACGAAGTATATTTTTGGAGGAGATAGTTCTACTATACATTCTTTTTTTCTCTTTCTTCTGCCCCTTCTGGCTGCCTTTCCTCAGCCTAAAATATGCTTAGGCCTCTATTTTCTTGAGACAAAAACAATCACAGAACTCTGCTCTTCTGTTATCAAGGTTTAGACAGACTTCTCTGAAAAAGAAGTCAAAATACATTTCCTCACCAACTTCTAACTCCTCAGTTTTCTGCACTTGGCTCCTGCCCCTATTATCCCATAGCAACTGCACTTGGTGGCTTCCTAATGTTAGAACTTGTAGCCTTGTCTCAGGCGTTATCCTACTTGACCACCAGTGGGTATTTCTTCTGAAAGCATGCCTCTTGGAGGGCAGATTCTTCTGAATGAGCCTGGCACTCAGGGTCCATGCACTGGCCCCACCGTACCTTCCCAATGACTTCACCTAATACTGTTTTCCACCCATTCTGTCATCCAGTGCAACTAGAGTACTCAATGGACCCTCAGTGGGCCCAGTACTTGATCACATCTGCCACTTTCCTCCGCTGAGCCTTCCATTTGGAATTCACTTCTCCCTACTGCTTCTCTGCCTATCAAAATCCTATTCATCCTTTATTTCCCAAGTCAAATGTCAGCTGTTCTGGGAAGCTGCCTGTGATTTCTCCCAATCAGATTCTCTTTATCTCCTTCTACCCCACCCCCCCCTTCTTGTTCAGTGTTCATATCTCTGTGTCCAATATGTACATTCCTCTTTTTCAATTTTTTTTTTCTTTCCCTCCTTGATAGTGACTTGGGAGAGTACCCAGGCTAACAGAAAGTGTCTAATTTGTTGTTATCACTGATTAGTAAAGCACCTAAAATATAGCAGATGCTCAGTAAAATCTTGTTGAAAGAATCGTTGAGTATTGCCTATGGGAATAATAATAATAATTAATAATAATAATAATAATAACAACAACAACAACAACAATAAGCACTGGCACAGCCAGGTCAAGTTTTATGGTGGAGGTACCTTCTAGAATTATGTGTTCTTTTAGTGTTATTGAAAGTTTATTCAACTTTCACCACAAGTGTCCTGTAAAATCGACCATGTCTTGCATGTTTGTTTTTTCTGTGCTGCAGACATGGGACAAGCACCTTTGATACATTGTTCTGCTTATTCTCAAAATAACCCCTTAACATGAGTACTATAGGACTATCCCTGTTATTTAGATTAACACCTCATCTATAAAATGAGCCTGAGAGTGTTCAAATGATTTGCCAGAGGTCACCCAGCTGAAAATGGGCTGAGCTCGGATTTACACCCAGGTTGATAGGAGCTAAAATCTAACCTCTAATTGAATACACTATACTATTTCCACACTAAAGTTGATTTTTAGATTTTTTTTCAGCGTTAAAATCATTCATAAAATCCATGTTAATCTTAGTCATTTGAATCTAAAAATTGTGTTCAAGTTCCAGTCCCTCACCTTATTCCTGATTTATGGTTCAGTGTTCCTCTGTTGGGCTGTGGAGGCTCCTGTCATTTTTTTTTTTTTTTGCTACACCCATGGCTTTCTTTGTTATCATCCTAAGTGAGGAGGCTGATGTTTTAAAGTCATATAGAATTTCATATTCTTCATGAAAAGCTGTTGATCTCACTTTTAAAACTCATCCATGTTCTCCTTGGTCATGGTAAAGTCATATGTTTTGATATTGACCTCGTGCAGGGGTAGCTTTATCCCCTTCCTCAGAGAGGATAAAACTACACATGATAGATTATAAGCCTTCAGAAATAATTACCTTACAGAGCGCTAAAATCGCCAATGTATCAGTTCATTTGTAGGAGGGGAAAAAATTCTGCCTTCCCAAGGTTATTTTATTTCTTACTGTATTGTGGGGTGAAAACCATTGTCCATTTTGTAATGGCAGTCTAGACTTGACTAGATTATAGAACAGAAAACTCTTGAACAAACTGGGATAGTAGTTGAATATTGTCTGTCATTTAGTAATTACTTGGTAATTTATAAGTGCAAAATGGCATGAGTTATAAGTTGCACAATCTATTTGTTATCTTTGAGACAGCATATCCATGGCCACACATTAAACTCAATGCTTTCTCTGTGATAATATGGAAATAGGAAGGGGTACTATCAGAGAGCTATCAAGTTACTGAAAATATTATCTTGCTTTAAATATGTAGCCCATTGGAGGCTTCTCATGGTGCCAATATGTGCAAGCATGGTGGCATCTTTTTTAGGGTTTGTTTTATCCTCTCAGCCTTCATTTATTGGAAAGTTTCACTTAAAAGTAAGTGTGTTCTTAATATTTACTAAGAAAGCAATTTAGTGATTTTAATCTAGCAATCTAATTTTCTTTTTTTTTTTTTTTTTTTTTTTTTTTTTTTTATTTTTTTTTTTTATGTTTTTATTTATTTTTGAGACAGAGAGAGACAGAGCATGAGCAGGGGAGGGGCAGAGAGAGAGGGAGACACAGAATCTGAAACAGGCTCCAGGCTCTGAGTTGTTGGCACAGAGCCTGATGCGGGGCTTGAACTCACGAGCTGTGAGATCATGACCTGAGCTGAAGTCGGACGCCCAACCGACTGAGCCACCCAGGTGCCCCTAATTTTCTAGAATTATTTACTAGCAATAACATTCCTTATAAAAATAGATATTGGGTGAATTAGGGGGGAAATGAGTGAAACATCCTAAGATCCTTGGAGCTCTCTCAGAACATGGCAATATATGTATTATCATATGTAAAACTAAAACTATCTGGCCACATGCTGAAACTAGTGACCAGAAGTTTCCAGGAGGAACTCTTGAAGTATATACACTCCCGCCTCCCTCCCTCACTTGATCATTTACCAGGTGTTGTTTAAGAAACCACCAGATGTGGGGTGCCTGGGTGGCTCAGTTGGTTAAGGGTCCCACTTCGGCTCAGGTCATGATCTCATGGCCTGTGGTTTCGAGCCCTGCATCGGGCTCTGTGCTGACAGCCCAGAGCCTGGAGCCTGCTTCAGATTCTGTGTCTCCCTCTCTCTCTGCCCCTCCCCTGCTCACACTCTGTCTCTCTCCTCTCAAAAATAAATAAACATTAAAAAAAAAAAAAAAGGAAAAGAAACCACCAGATGTCAAGATTGTGTTAGATGACTTAGGTTGGCTGTCAGAACAGGGTAAGATGGTTCTGTACTCTAACAAATTTCAAACTTAATCCCAAAAGTAAAATATGAGCATAGCTAATGATTTGTTTTTATGAACCTAACCAAGATGCAAATGACAAATATGAACTAGACCAAGGCTCAGTAAACTATAATTTGTGGCCCACTGCTTATTTTTGTAAATACAATTTTATTGGAACATGGTTACACTTATTCATTTACTTATTGTCTATAGCTGCTTTTTCACTACACCACAGGACTGGCTAGTTGGGATGGAAACCACATGGTCCTCAAAACCTAAAATATTTGCTATCTTGACCTTTACAGGAAAAGCATACTGACCCCTGGTCTAGACTTTATGGAGGAAGGTTTTTCTAATATAGCAGCCTAAAAGCAAAGATAAAAGTACAGTTGTCAGTGATTTCAGCTTGGTTTTACATTAGGGTATGAAGAGAACTGGCTTCTGGTCCTACATTACCAACTACTAGATGTAAACTTGGCCTGGATTGTTTTAGCTTTGAAATCACGAGGAAGATTTTCATGTCTAAGTATGTGTTTTAGGGGAACTCAAAATGAGCATCTACTATTGTGACCATCACCATCAAGAAGCTTTATGTTGTAGAGAGACTGTATGACCAGAGAGGAGACATAGGCAGAAGTTAGGGTTTTTAATGACTGTGGTAGATACGTGGGGGTTTTAGTTTAAAAACAGATTCCGAATGAACGGTGATAAGCTGAGAGTATTTTTCATACAGAAGAATATTTTACATATATTCTAATAATTCAACAGCGATGATTAAACAGAATCAACAGAGAAGCCAAATTGAGGTGGGGGAAGAGATCATTGTTCTGATAGGAGGCAAATTATACCCACTATCCCTTTGAAGAAGGAAATTCCCTCTAATTTTATATCTCCTCCTCCTTTGATTTGAAGTTTCTTTTAAAACCGTTTCTAACAGCTGTAGTACATGACCCTTGGAACACATCATTTATCTGGGGAATAACATTCATTTTAATATCGTTTCACCAAGGAAGCAAGACTTAAACCCACATTTTCTGATCCACTTAGTTGATAATATTCTTCTAAAAAAATGTGTGGCTGGTGAAAGGAAGATAATTTAATTTAAAGAGATTAGATATATTGCTTGAAATGCAAGTCCCCCAGAATTTGACAGCAGAACAAGACCAGGGAACAGAAAACTCATCTTGCCTCCTTGCTAATACATGCATCAGGGAATTTATAAGTTGGGCCGTCAGTCTTTGCTCCATGGAGTAATGTCAATGTCGTAGATTCTTAAAATCTGACATTCATTAAAAGCACCCAGTGTGGATATGTAGCAGAATTTTTGACAAATCAGCCAAGTGTCACCATTCTGTAAAGGATTATAGAATGACGCTTTTTGACTTTGAGCTCTTTCTTTACACGGAATGGATCTTGTCTTCATAAAGCATGTGAAAGGTTGGGTTTCATTGCCATGCCGAATGGGCTGATTTTGCTTTTTCTTTTCCTATCAAAACTAGGGGAAACTTTGGGGACATGGGGGAGCTAACATTTATTATTTATTTACTATGATCCAAGTATTGTTTAAGTTGATTCTATCTATCTATCTATCTATCTATCTATCTATCTATCTAATCTATCTACCTACCTACCTACCTACCTAACAACCTACCTACCAACACATAAAAATGTTACATAGATATGGCGTGTGTATCACAATAACCTATACAATAATGTATCTCAAGTTAACAGCTAAAAAAACTGAGGCTGAAGGACTTTGCCCAGTTGTCTGCCTAAGTAATAGAGCTTCAGCAGAGAGGAAGTTTTGTAAATTCTTGGTTGAAAAATTTGTCAGTGACCAAAAAGTGCCATACATAAATACATGGGTAAGGACATTCTTCCTACTTCCACCTTTGAGGGGGAACTAGAAATCTAATAGTGTTGGTTGGCCCTTCAAACTTTGTGCTCTCCTCAAGAGCCCATGCAGAAACACCATAGCAGTATTTGTTATTTCGAAAACAAGCACACACCTGCCCCTGCCCCCAGTTGTGTTGTTAGATTGGAAACAATGCCGCCTGTGGCTCTCTGTACCCTCCCCTCTCATTACAGCCCATCCTTGGAACACAATCATTTTCTGTGTTATCCAAAGGTGTCATTACAGGGTGCCTGCTATATAGTTAGTGCAGCGTCAGCATATTCAGTTTGAAACTCCCTCCCACCCCCGACTTCCCATCCCTGGAGGATATAACTAGGCCATAAGAATTCCTTTGGGGCTACTATATTGGGTAGGGACATAGTTGTGTGTCTGGTGAAACTGTTTTCAGTGGCTTATTATCTATAGTTTTAGGTCAAATTTGAATAAATTCTCTCTTCAATTCCAAGAAAACCATAGATCCACAATTTATGATGGAACGATAAAGTGGATTTGTATGAAGACTTTGGGGAAGTCAAAAAGAGCACAGGGCCTGGAAAGAAAATTGGAATTACAGCTTTTATTTAAATTGGAAGCTTTAAAATTAATATTGTTGAGGCAGAAGTGTATGTTCTAGGTAGTATTTTATGTGGGAACTTCATCTTCTAGCAAATAGTTTAATGAGAAGTTTAAGGTTTGCACATAATATTTCAGGGTCCTGAACATTCCACACAGTAATGTCCATGTTTTCCCTGGGGCTTCACTTTTGAATAAACTATGCCTTTTTTCCACCTTCAAATATTTTTAAATTGAGAAATACAAAGGGCTATCTTCAGAGTATTCCTTGAAGGTAGAGAATGTATATATTTTTAGCCATGGGAATAGTAACTACAGTTTATTGTTAGCTCATGTAAAAATGACTCTTTATTAAGCAAGGGCTAAGACCTGGAGTCAGAATGCCTGAGCAATTTGGATCTCACCAGTTCTACAATCTCAGCCATGCAACCTTGGGCAGGTCACTTCTCGTGTGCCTGCTTGCTCCTATGTAAAATGAAAATAATAACACCTGTCTCATACAGTTGTTACAAGGATTAAATGAGCGCATTCATGTGTTGGAGAGGAAAAACTTTTCATCTGCCCTCTTAGATTCAGTATCTGGGGACCCGTGAATTAAACTAACAAAAGGTCGATTAGCAGGAGAAAAGGCACACAGTGTTTATTAATATTTACATGCATGGGAGTTCACAGAAAAGAACTAAGCTCAAGGAAATGGTTACATTTGGGGGCATATGTACCATTTTAACAAAGGAGAGGGGGTTTGGACTTTGAGGGATGATCCACTGTGGGGAAGAAATGAGGAAGTATATGGGGGAAATGTGGGACTAATGGGAGATAAGGGTTATTTTAGTAAGTCTGTTTATGCAAGCTCCTCTGTGTGTTGACTCTCCATCTCTGGTGATAAGAGTTGCTCACCTTTTCCTGGTACACAGAGCAGCTAGGGAAGCACCTTCACAAAGGAAAATTTATGCCTTAATTTCAGGCAGATAAAGGAAGGGCAGATATTCTGCGTCTGCTGATTCTCAATTGCCTTCAGCTCCAAATAATCCTCATGCCAAAGTGGCATATTTGGGGGTGACATTTTCTGATCCCCTTCACGTATAAAGTACTTAGAACAGTGATGAGTACCTAGTAAAGCCTACATGCTTTATAATTTTTACTAATAGTTACAACTGTTTGGCACTGTTAAAAACACCAGCTCTAATCCTCACAACAACCATGAAAGGTAGATTAACCTCCATTTTACAGATGAGAAAACCAAGGCTCAAAGAGTCAGCTTTCCCAAGGCCAAATAGATCATAAATCACAGGTAGGAAACCAGCTGTGAGAGTTGGCACTTTAAATACTCACAGTAGAGTCAGGAACAGGACACTGTCAATAGGTCATTGGGTTGTTCCTGGCAGGGCTTGTGGGTTTTCTGAAGCAATGGTCCCTACTTCTTTAGTTGAGTAGACCTTTAAGTATTCCTGTGTAACAGAGGGAGCAACTCCAAGCCCTGGAGAATCATAAGCTTGATTCTTTTTTTTTTTTTTATAGTTTATTTATTATTTATTTTGGGAGAGACAGAGACAGCATGAGTAAGGGAGGGGCAGAGAGAGAGGGAGAGACTGAGAACCCGAAGCAGGCTTCATGTTGGCAGCATAGAGCCTGACACGGGGCTCAAATTCACCCAACACTGAGATCATGACCTGAGCTGAAACCAAGAGTCAGATGCTTTCCTCACTGAGCCACCCAGGTGCCCCTCATCAGCTTGATTCTAAGGAAGGACTAGAATCTGCTAAGTACTTTACAAACAATTATCAAGTGCCCATTGCATGCCGGGAGCTCCTGTGAGAGACGCAGATGCTGAGCATGTTCCCAGCACTCCAAAGCCCTCAGGGAAAGCCTGTCTACCGAGAGCACCCCAGGTACAAGTGCAGAGTGTGTGTCCCCACCCCTCTTGCAATACACAGCCCCTGAGGGGCTGCAGAAGAAAGGGATACTCAGAACAGAGGTGGGCTTCCTTGGAGAGGAACTTCCTAGAGTGCGGCATTTCCTCACGGGCCTCTGAAGGGTGAGATAAATATGAATGGCTGGGAAAATATCTTCTACTTCTCTGGGCTCCTCGACCTTAAGAACTCTGTCTGAGTCAGCTAGGGTACCCTCCACACCTCAGAAATAGGTTAAAGTCTCATTACACACCACCCATCCTGCAAACCCCACCCCAACCCACCCAGTCATAGAGCAGCACCGTCTAGTCTCACAGGGCCTGGCCCACAGGTACAGGGGAGGAACCACAGGCCAGGCTAGGGGAGTGAACTGGTCATGCGCTGCCCCAGAGCCATGTAGCGGCTGGAAGGGCCCAGGGCAGAGATGCAGTTGGTTTTCTGGAAAGGAACCCTGGGGCCTCAAGCCAATAGTGCAGAGGTCCTAGGCAGCAGGAACCCAAACAAGTTGGTCCATTGCACATCCCCAGGGCCAGCTGTTTCTCTATGTGTACAAGGTATCTAAAACTCTCCCGGGAGACCATAGCTGTCTGCTCCTGGAGCCTTTCCCTTGAAGGGCAGCCTCAGGTCATTACTCCCCTTCTGACCCAGCCCACCTGTCAGCCCCCTGCAATGGGAAGCTGTGTTCTTCACTCAGCCCCTTCATCAAGAAATACTGCCTTTTGAACACCAAGGGGACATCTGTGGGCCAGGGCCTGGGCAGGGTAGGTGGAGGATGGAGTTTCCCTGGAAGGCAAATGGGGCACATTTGGAGACCAGAGAGTGCACCTTATGAATGTGCAGTAAGCACAGGTCCTAATGGAGATACAGAGAGGATGGGCTGGGCTGAGCATGAGGGGCTCAGGCAGGGTGGAATCAGGCCTGAGGCATGCTGCAGCTGCGACCACTGTTCCCAAAGAAAGCCAGATCTCCCCGGATGTGTGCAGTCCTATAGGGGTGGCAGGGGAGTCCTGGAATGAGAAACAGCTGGTGAGCTATTGAATTGAAGCAAGCCCCACAGATGGAATCTTGTAAATTGTGGGTAGAATTCTTCAAGGAAATGAGGTTGGGGCAGAGAGAGGTTGAAGAGGGGGGTGAGGGTGGAGATGGAGGAGGGTATATTAAAGGTAGGGGGTCATGGGGCAGCCTGCCACCTCCATAAATAGAAGGACCCAACCATCAGTCACTCTGCATTGCTGGGGGTGGTAATAGAAAGCACCTCATGGAGTTCACAGGCTCACTGGGGACTCAGGATGACCATGGTCCAGCCTGGGTCCTTAGCAATGCAGATTGGTCTAGTTTAGAAGAGATGATGCTCCCTGGGAACTGAGGAAGGCAGATGATCTGTGAAGGAGGGAGGGCTTGGTGCAGGTGACTGAGGGAATTGCTACATGACTGGGAAAATGTCATCTTGAAAGAGTGTCTGATAATTTTCCACCCTTCATGTGTGTTCAATGAGGCAGACACTGGCCAAAATAGAGTTACTAATAATAGCTAACATTTATTGAGCACGTATAGGTCAGGCACTATGCCAAGCACTTTGCATGGATTATTTGACTTGGGTCATGCTAGAAATATTTACTGAGTGCCTACTTTGTGTGCCAGGCATTGTTTTAGGCACAAGGGATTCAGCCGTGAACAAAAAAACCTATGTCCCTGCCCTCGTGGAGCTTTGTAATGATTCTTCTAAACAACCTTATAATATGGGTAATAATATCCTCATTTTACAAAGGAAGCAGCTGAGGTACACAGTACAGAGAGATACAGTAATTTGTTCAAGATTACATGGGTAGTTAACAGCACCTTAACTTATTTATGTAGTAATTGCCAAGTCACTACTTTACAAAGGAGACTGGGGTCAGTGCTGAGGATAAGGAGGTGGATAAAGGATATTTTATGCTCTGAATCAGCTTATAAATCAGTGGAGAAGGTAAGCATGCAGGCAGTAGTTACAGCTCAATGCAGCACATACAAGTTGGGGGCAACATAAGGAGCAAAACAAACTTTGCCAGTAGGACAGGGAAGACTTCCTTCCTGTATTTCTTAAAATATTCATTCATTTTTGAGAGAGAGAATGAGAGAGAGAGAGAGCGTGCCAGCAGGGGAGGGGCAGAGAGAGAGAGAGAGGAGGAGAGAGAATCCCAAGCAGGCTGCCCGCTGTCAGCCCAGAGCCTTATGCAGGGCTCAGTCCTACAAATCGTGAGATCATGACCTGAGCCAAAGTCAAGTGTTAGACGCTCAGCCGACTGAGCCACACCCAGGTGCCCTGGGAAGACTTCCTTTAAAAGAAGGAAAGGGATAAGTAGGAACTTTAAAAGAGGAAAAAGGATAAGTAGGAACTTCCTGTATAGAAAAGTGGTTGGAAGGCAAGGGGACATTTTGGACAGGGGAAAATAATATGCTCCAAAAATAGAGAGGAGAAAGGGTATGGAAGGAAGCTAAACTTTGTTGATCATGTGCTTTGTACTAGGGCCTCAAAGATTTTTTAAATACATAAAAAGAGAGTGTGAGTGTGTGTATATATATAAATTTAAAACAACCTATACCTAATCACACAGCTTAAGAAATAAAATAGAGCTTTTAAAAAGTAGCCTTTCAAGTAAGCTGGGTAACTTGTCCAAAGTCACAGAGTTAGTGAATGGTAGAGTCAGGGCTTACTGCCTAGCTCTGTGATATCACACCTCGTCTTCTGGGTGGTGGAACACTGAGACAATGATTGGAGGTGCTACACAGAAACTTCTAGAGCACCAGTGAGGAGGGAGGAAGGAGAAAGAGTCTATTCTCTCAGATGGCATCCTCAGGACTGAGACCCCGATTAAACAGAAACAGACCACAAACAGGAAAAAACCTGTAAGCTGCAACTAGTGATAAATCCTCAGGGGAACAAAGCAATCCAGAGTGCTGGGCCAGGGATAGAATGTGACGCAGGGGCACCTAGGTGGCTCAGTCGGTGAACTGTCCGGCTTAGGTTCAGGTCATGATCTCATGTTCGTGAGTTCGAGCCCCATATCAGGCTCTGTGATGACAGCTAAAGAGCCTGGAGCCTGCTTCACATTCTGTGTCTCCCTCGGTCTCTGCCCATCCTCTGCTCACACTGTCCCCCTCTGTCTCTCAAAAATAAATAAACATTAAAAAAAAAAAGAATGTGATGCAGCTGGGTGCATTTTTGCTTTCACTAGGATGTCAGAGTAGGCCTCTGGAAAAGGGACTTTGACCTAATTCCTGAATGGCGACAAGACACTAGTGATGTTAATAACCTGAGGAAAAGTGTTTCAGGCAGAGCAGTGAGTGCAAAGGCCCTGAGGTGGGTTCAGCTAAGGCTTTCACAAGGACAAATACTTTGACCAGGAGACTTTAGCTCCTGGCAGGTTTGCCTATCTACATTGTGCTTAAATTATGTGTGCAGTTTAAGTAGAAATGTTGCCTGAGTGAAAAACTGGCCAAATGTTAAAATTAGTACTCAAGCCGAATATCATAATGGTTGAATGAACTTCTAGGGGATAAGAGTTAATCTAACATACTAGTTAGGTCATCAAATAGGTCATATTTTCAATTTTATGGAGGTGTAATTGACGTGTCACATGTATTAGTTTAAGGTGTACAACATAATTTGACATATGTGTGTATTTTGAAATGATTACCACAGTAAGTGTAGTTGAAATCAATCACCTCATGTAATAACAGGTTTTTCTTACCATAAGAACTTTTAAGATTGACTCTGTTAGCAACTTTCAAATACACAACACAGTGTTGTTAACTATAGTCACCACGCTGTACATGATATCTCCACAACTTACTTATAACTGGAAGTTTGTACCTTCGACACCCATCGCCTATTTTCCCCAATGCCCAACCCCTGCCACTGGCAACGACCAGTGTTCTCTGTGTTTAGAAATTCAGGTTTTCTAGATTTTGCTTACAAGTGAGATTGTACAGAATGTGTCTTTGACTTAATTCACACAGTGTAATACCCTCGAGGTCTCTCTATGCTGTTGCAAATGGTAGGATTCCCTCCCTTTTTTCTTCCTTCCCTTTTGATGACATGTCTTGGCTATTGTAAATAATGCTGCAGTGAACATGTGGGTGCAGATATGTTTTCAAGACTGATTTTCTTTGCTTTGGATGTATACCCAGGAGTGGAATTGCTGGATCATATGGTAGATGTATTTTTAAATTTTTGAGGAACCCCCGTATTGCTTTTTGTAGTGGCTGCACCAATTTATATCCACACCAAAAATGCACAAGGGCTCCCTGTTCTCCGCGTCCTCACCCAACACTTGTTATCTCTTCTCTTTTTGATGATAGTCATTCCAGCAGGCGTGAGGAGATACCTTACAGGTTTGAACTGTCATTTCCTTGATGATTAGTGATGCTGAGTGCCTTTTCATGAACCTGTTGGCTGTTTGGGTGTCTTCTTTGGAAGAATGTCTGTTTGGTTCTTCTGCCCCTTTTTTAAATTTCTTTCTTTATTTATTTTTTTAAATGTTTATCTGTGAGAGAAAGAGAGCATGAGCAGGGGAGGGGCAGAGAGAGAGGGAGACAAGAATCTGAAGCAAGCTCCAGTCTCTAAACTGTCAGCACAGAGCCCAACATGGGGCTCGAACTCACGAACCATGAGATCATGCCCTGAGCTGAAGTCGGATGCTTAACCGACTGAGCCACCCAGGCGCCCCTCTTCTGCCCATTTCTAAAATTGGGTTGTTCTTTTGTTATTCAGTTGCTATTCTATTTTGGGTATTAATCTCTTATCAGATATATGATTTGCAAGTATTTTCTCCCATTCTGTAGGTTCCCTTTTCATTGTGTTGATGGTTTCCTTTGCTGTGCAATGACAATTTTATTATTAAAATTTTATTAGTCAGATTTTAAAGTTTGTCATTACAGTGCAGGAACTTCTAGTACTACATAGAAACTCAGTTTAAACTGACATATTTAATAACATCACTAGACTAATGTACACAACAGAATATAATTCAAGATAAAAGGTTTTCAGTAGCACATGTTCTAAAAGGAACTTTGTCTTTAGGACACATAGATTGGTCAATCTAAAAGACTTTTCCTTTCAAATAAAGAAAGTGCTTTGTATTTAGTAGTATGTGGTATAACATCTTTTAAACAATCTTTTTGTTTAAAGGTTTACTTCCATGGAGGGGGGGAATACTTTAAGAATTATCTTCCTTATATAGTGTTGCCAAATCAATTGTTCTGTTGAAATTTGGTGAAAATAAAATGTGTTTCTTTGGATTCCTTATTTGTATTAATTTCCTTTTTTCTTCATATTCCTTTTTTTTTTTAATGATGGTTGACATTTATTGAGCTTTTACTGTGTCCCAGACACCATTCTAAGCCCTCTGGCTGTATTATTACTGAGGTATAATTGACATACAGTATTAGTTTCAGGAATATATCATAGTGATTCAACATTTGTATACATTGTGAACTGGACATCACAATAGGGTCTAGTACCATCTGTTACCTTACAAAGTTCATACAAAATTATTGAGTGTGTTCCCTATGTTGTACATTACATTCTCATGGCTTATTTATTTTACTACTAGAAGTTTGTACTTGTCCCTTCCCTTTCATCCATTTCTTCCCTGTCCCCTAACCATCTTCCCTTCTGGCAACTACCAATCTATTTTCTGTATCTATGAGTCTGGGTTTGTTTTGTTTTATTTGTTTTATTCTTTAAACTCCACATATGAGTGAAGTCATGTAGTATTTGTCTTTCTCTAGCTTATTTAGCATAATACTCAAGGTTCATCTATGTTGTTGCAAATGGCAAGATTTCATTTCTTTTGTGGCTGACTAATAATCCATCAGGTGTATATACCTCACATCTTCTTACCCATTCATCTGTTGATGGACATTTAGATTGTCTCCCTAGCTGGGCTATGGTAATGCTGTAATGAACAAGGAGGTCCATATATCTGTTTGAATTAGTGTTGTTTTCTTCAGGTAGATACATAGTAGTAGAATTACTGAATCATATGCTAGTTCTATTTTTAACTTTTTGAGGAAATGTCATACTGTTTCCATTAGTCGCTGTACCACTTTACATTCCCACCATATTCTTTTCATTTTTCATGTTGTCCAGACCAAAGGTAATTTCTTGTGGATGTTATTGTACAAGATTCTGGAGTTTTTCCTCCTCATGAAATTTTGATGTGGTGCATTTGACATTCTCCTTTTAATTTGTCCTCACAAAATGTGAAGAATTCCCAAATAAGAGTTTTTCTTAAAAGATTCTTGGCCTAAATGGAATTAAATAATGACAATTTAAATACACTTCTTAAAGGTTTTTCAATATAATGGATGCTAATACACCAAACAATTCTACAAGGATTAGAAATATGATACAGTTGAATCTCTTATTATTCCACCTTGCATTGTTATTTAAATTTCTATATTTAAATAATTTGTTGGCTCAAAAAGGATGTAAGTTAACTAGCTACCAGATTCTCTTAGCATTTATATTGTGAACTTATGTTTCTATTTATTTAACCAATGGAATGCTGAAATTGTTTTTGATACAAAAAATTTTGTACAGAATTAATCATTGCAGCATTTTGCTCTTGAAGTAATAAATATGCATCATACACTAATTGACTAATAATATTCAACTTTAAACCGCATAAGATTTTTCTTGTTACGGCTAGAATGCCTCTCCTATGTTTGAAAATACCAATGAAATCAAATGACATACCTCATTTGTATTGCTGATATAATTATAATGTAATAATTAGCAATAATGCCTATAGTCACATGATCATTGATCATGCATAAGTTCAAGGAAGCCAGAGATGACTTTGAAGTAGGCATTTGTTTATTAGGCCTTTCAAAACTGAGGCTGAAACCAGATTTATGGCCAATTCCAAGGGTGAGGCTGGTTTTCAATTTACTCCTCACTCAGTGTAGGTACTCATCTTTTTTTTTTTTAAGTTTATGTATTTGTTTTGAGAGAGACCGAAAGAGGGAGAGAGGGAGAATCCCAAGCAGGCTCCACGCCACCAGTGCAGAGCCTGAGGCAGGGCTTGATCCCTCGAAGCCATGAGTTCATGACCTGACCTGAAACCAAGAGTTGAGCGCTCAACCAACTGAGCCATCCAGGCTCTCCAGTACTGATTTTTTTTTAAAAAAAACTTTTTATTGGGGTCCCTGGATGCCTCAGTCGGTTAAGCATCAGACTTTGGCTCAGGTCATGATGTCGTGGTTCATGAGTTCAAGCGTGGTTCTGTGCTGACAGCTTGGAGCCTGAAGTCTGCTTCAGATTCTGTGTCTTCCTCTCTCTCTGCCCCTCCCTGCTCACTCTCTCTCAAAAATAAGCATTGAAAAAAATTTTTTAAATAAATAAAACAACTTTTTATTGAAATACTACCTATAGTGGAGTACTTAAATCCTAAGTGTGGTAAATAAACCCAAGTAACTGGCACCCAAATCGGGAAACAGACCAGTAGTAGCATCTCATTAACCTCTTTTGTGTCCCTTTCCAAGAACTGTCACTGCCAGGTGAAGCAACCACTCTGCCCTTTAGCACCCTAGATGCTCTGCTTGATCTTGAACTTGATGTAATTGGAATCACCCATATGTGCTCCTTTGTCTGCCTTCCTTAGCTGAACATTGCCTTTCTGATGTTTATCTATACTGTTGTGTGTATTTGTAGGTTGTTTATTATTATTGCTGTATACTATTCCCTTGTGGGATATATCATGATTTATTTATCCATTTTGCTGTCCATGGGCACTGAGCAACTACCTAGGCTCTTAGCTTTTGTTGAAGACTTATTTTAAAAGGAAAAAAAAAGTGGGGCACCTGGGTGGTTCAGTCAGTTAAGCATCAGATTCTTGATCTCAGTTCAGGTCTTGATCTCAGGGTCAGGAGTTTGAGCCCTGCAATGGGTTCCATGCTGGTGTGGAGCCTACTTAAAAAAAAGAAAAAGAAAAAGAAAAAGAAGAAGAAAAAGAGACCAAAATAACCCAGACTCTTAAATAGAGAGAACCAACTGGTGATTGTGAGAGGGGAGGTGGTTGGGGGATGGGTAAAATAAAGGGGATTAAGAGTACACTTATCCCTATGAGTACTGAGTTATGTACAGAATTATTGAATTACTATATTGTACACCTGAAACTAATATAATACTCTATGTTAATTATATTGGATTTTGTTAATATAAATTTTTTTTAAAGTAAAAATGCAGTTTCTGTATTTGTCATAAAATTATCTTTGAGGATCTTGTCCATTCCATCATTCAATAACCTCTGAGTCATACACTCATTTTAGCTATTTCTTTCAGAATTTCGTGCCAGGGAAAACCTTTGTCTCCCTTGAGAAATTAGTATGCATCCTCCTTTCTTTTAGTAAGTGTGCTTATTATATCTCACTTTGTTCCAGAAAGAACTAAAGACAGCTTAATGAAATAAAGAAATCTTTGCAAAATTGAAGACGGATAAAAAAAAGATGAGGCAGAGAGAGAACTTGAGTAGCTTCATCCACGGGCTTCAGCATCAAGGCTTATTCAAGCATTAGTAGGATGAAGTCCTCTATACTTTCTTACTGGAACCCAAATTCTGTCCTGAGCTTGAAATCAGCTGATTCTAAAGGAAAAATAAGATCAGTCCTACCACTCTGTGTCCAAAATACAAAATCATGCCAGTTCCTCAGAAGGGTACTTGCTCCTGGTGCGAGGGACACATTTCTCTCAAGGTTTCTCTGGAAGAGGTCTGCCTCAGCGTCTGCAGGGAGATACAGAAATGAGTTCAATGGGAATATTTTTAAAGAATGTTTACTGTTTATTCATTTTTGAGAGAGAAAGAGCAAGCATGAGCAGGGGAGGGACAGAGAGAGAGAGAGAGAGAGAGAGAGAGACAGAATCCCAAGCGGGCTCCAGGCTCTGAGCTGTCAGCACAGAGCCCAGTGCGGGGCTCGAACTCACAAACTGCAAGGTCCTGATGCCGATGACCTGAGCCGAAGTTGGACGCTTAACCGACTGAGCCACCCAGGCGTCCCTATTTTATTTTGGCCACCTCTCACCATAGGATGATGGCATCACACTAAGAGGCAACTCAGTTAAGTTATTTAAGCATTTCATAGAAGGTCCTGTGAAGGTGTCGGGGAGAAGTCATTAATTTGTCACTATGGACATCATTCACTGCCTAGCTGACCTGACCTAATCCCGCGGTAGGTGTCGTGTATCCGGAAGAAGGTAGACGAGGAACTTTTGAATGATCACCTCCCCACAATAAATACTGCTTCCCTCAATAAACTTGATAGATTCAGGGTGTTAGAAAGCTTGAGGTCAGACTCCTCAGCAAACATGAAGAGTACAGTTCTCCTGTGTTGCCAGTTAAGTGTAGTGCCATTTGCTGTAACAGCCAACTGAAAAGGAGGCTGAGTTAATACCCTTTTAAGAGAACTAAGGATCTCAGACAGAAGAGTACCCACCTCTTTGACTGGACCAGGGTTGAACATAGAAAGTAATTTTGTATCTATTCTCTCTCATGCCCATATGAATGGCTCCTGAGAGCTGCTGAGTTCTACTCCATGCAACATGGCCATAATGACTGTAGCCTGGACTATTTTAAGGCAGGTATAAACAAATGCCCAAAGTGGCCATCTAACATCATATTCCTGTCTGATCCTAGTATGACAGTTATGTAACATGCTGTGTATCCCCTCTTGTCCTAGCTGGCAGGGATCTCAGAGACAATTATATTTTTTTTGTCTCAGAGACAATTTTTAAAGCTTGATTTTTAACTTAAAGTGCAAAGCTTAATTTTTAAAGCTTAGGCACAGCAGCTTTGCTTATCTTTACATTTAAAATATGTACTGCCACTTTTTCCCTTGACTCGGGTTTCCTCTTTTCTGTTCCTCTTTTATATCCTTACTGTAGATAAACCTTATTTTGAAAAAGGTCTCAAAGCCTTTCAGGGAAAAGACATGGTCTAAACAAATTTCAAGAGAACAAAGTATAAAGGGTGAGGAAAGTGATCAAGAATTGGCAAATGTCTAATGCTTGTCTCCAGTTCTTCTGCCCTGGAATAAAGACCTGTCTGTACAAAGGCTTCTTGACAGCAGAAGGAACAAAATGCTCTCCGGAAAGAAAAGAGCCAGAGTCGCTCCATCTCCCTCCACCCCTGCTTTAAAACGAAACAATGCCTCCCAAGGAGCTGGCAGCTGGCCCTTGGCAGGTGGTAGAAACAGCCCTGCAGCTTTACACAAAAGGAGAAAACCCAAACTTTCAGCTTTGAGGAGCAGTGTGATTATTCTGCCCACTACCTTCCCAAAGAGAAGGGGCTGCCACATCAGCCAACCGGGCTGAGCTTCTGAAAACCATGGGCTGCTTCTCCACCCTTCAGAAGCTTCCATTTTTGCTCCCATTGCCTCCAAGTTGACAGATACACAGCTTCTGACCTAATCCCCTAAGCCCCTTGTTCATTCTAAGTGTGTTTCCTCACCTTTTGTTGATGTGCCTGCTGTGACTGCCAACATTCCAGGAGCGCATGGAGAGAACAGCTAGGAAAGGGGAGGAGAGGGGAAGGTCAAGGTCTGCGAAAAGAAGGGCTAATGATGTCCAGTCTCTACTTTGAGGACCTGGAGAACAATTAAAGTAGCATTGAATTGACAATCAGGCTTCTGGGTTTTGATACTCATTTTGAGTCTAGTAGGAGATGAATAAATGGAACAGTTTTAATGGGACAAGAACATCTTTCACTCTTCTTTTCTCTCATCCACCTTACGTGTAGATGGCAGAATCAGTGGTGACAAGAAGGTCACAGTTAATGTCACCTCAACCTATATTTACTACATGGTCATTACAGTATGGTACTTATTGATTACCTACTCTATGGTCATTACTGTGGTGTATTTGTTGATTGCTTACTATATGAGCAATACTGTAGTGTATTGATCACTATATAACAAAATGAAACAAGCATGGTCTTTGCAGCAAGACTGACTTCTGTGCTATTTACTAGCTTGGAAACTTGGGCAATTTAGTTGACCTCCCTGAGCCTCGATGAAAACGTGAAAAATGAAGATGCTAATGCATACCTCATAGGGTTTCTTTAATAATCGCATGGAGCTAATTCATGTAGGTTACCTGGTAGAACGCACAGTGGTCATTCAGTAAATGAATGCTATTATCAGCAGAATAGTGGCCATGAGAGATGCTTTCATTTTAAGAAGAATTGTATTTGTTGTTGGGAAGTTTGTGGGCTGATGATACTAAATATAATACTTTTCAGTTTTCAAAATGTCTAATGGCCTTTTCTGGAACCATAATGGTGATCAGAGTCACTAGAGAAGTAACTGAATCATTGGATTAAAAAGCACAAGATATCAAGAGGCCATTCACCCTTGTTAGCTACAGGAGCAGATCAGCACCAGGAGTCCTTAGAGACAAGAAAGACCATTGATTTCCAGGTCTATGAAGGGACCAGAATGGAAAAGTAGGAGATAGGGCTAGAAAATTCTGGTCCTAGTACTTTGTTGAATTTTGTGACTTTGAGCAAATCACAGAAAACAATAAACAGTTACCATATTAACCTACTCAGTGCAGGCATGTAAGCACCTCACATATACAGTTTCATATAATCTTATGGAAAAGAATATCTGTTCTTTACAGAACTCCTACAAGGGTCAAATGAGATGGCAGATGCCAACTGCCTTAGTATTATTATTGTTACCATTTAAGTTGAATGGTCACTGGTCATTGGAAAGTATTTTGCACTTTCCCTTTATGGAACTTGTCACATGTACCTTATTGCTTGAATACCTTGTACTCTGTCCTACATAATTGCCAACATATCCTGAACCCAATTCAATTTAGTAACTATTTTTTTAAGTTTATTTATTTTGAGAGTGAGAGAGCATGAGCGGCGGAGGGGCAGAGAGAGAGAGGGAGACAGAGAATCCCAAGCAGGCTCTGTACTATCAGTGCACAGCCTGACGTGGGGCTCACGAACCATGAGATCATGACCTGAGCCAAAATCAAGAGTCAGATAATTAACCGACTGAGTCATCCAGGTGCCCCTCAATTCAGTAAGTATTTAACACCATGTATGTTCAAGGTACTGAAATAGGGTTGCAGCCTTAGTACCTCCTTGTGGGATTTATGTTCTTGTGGGCACTATTACAGAGGCTAGCACAGAATGTTGACTATGATTTTGTGACGAGAAATACAAGCACTTCTGATGGGTTTGGAAGAAAAGAATGCATGTTTGTGGTCTGGGGACGTGGGGTAATGTGGAGAGGCATCAGTCATCAGAAAAGTCTTCCTGAGGAGGTAGTATTTGGGAATAGACCTTGAAAAATGATGTTTTAAATTTTTTTTGTATCTAATTATTAAATCAATACATGCACATTATTAAAAATACATAAAGACAAAAGAGTGAAAAAATGTCCATTTGGCAACCAATTAAGGACATTGTTCTATTTTGAGATGTTCTCTTAGAGTAGTTTTATATGTACTCAAATATATTGTATTTAACTTAAAAGTACATGTATACATGGGATATATAGGTATACACACACACACATATATGTATATATATACAGATACATAATTTTATATCCTGCTTTTTTCACTTGAAATTTTAAGGGTTTTCTGTTTGTCAAGACTTCATAAATATAATTTTAAGAATTGCATAATAATGTCCCAAAGAACAAATATGCCAAAAATAAACCTAACATTTCCATGTTTTAAAATACTCTGATTTGCCATCTTGGGCCATTATGAATGACCCATTGATGTATTTAACAGAAGCAGTAAAGCTAAATGCCAATTATCTGGTCCGAGACTTTGACAAATAGCTCATAGGTATCAAAAGATTGTCTGTGACAAGTGTTTTCCCCACTCCGATCCTTTCTCTCTACTAAACTTCATAAATAATTTCACTCCCATTTTCAGAATCTTCCCGTGAATTTTAGTTGTTCACACTGTATTTCCTGGCATTCCAGGCTCTCCAAACCAGAGCCAGCTCTGAATTGGGCCTTAATCCTTGCTGTTGCCTCCCCTCCAAAGATGTTTCCTGCCCTTTCACTGTCTTATTCCCTGTTTTGATCTCTTCATCCTTAGTAAGGCCCTTCGTCCTTCAATCCCTCCGTTTTCTCCAACTCTGTCCATTCCCTCTTGGTCTCACTTCCTTTCCTCTTTGATTTAGATATCCTCAGAGCCAATTTTCCGTGATCCTGAAGCTGAAGTGTCAGGGCCCCTTACTTTCACAGGACCTTTGAAAGGTGCTGTACCTGATTTTGCATTTGTAATTTTGTATTTATTTTCTTTTTAAATTTATTTTAATTTTTTAATGTTTAGTTTTGAGAGAGGGAGAGAGAGATGACGTGAGCAGGGGAAGGCAGAGAGAGAGGGAGACACAGAATCTGAAGCAGGCTCCAGGCTCTGAGCTGTCAGCACAGAGCCCAGCATGGGGCTGGAACTCATAGACCATGAGATCATGACCTGAGCCCAAGTCCGATGCTTAACCGATTGAGCCACCCAGGTGTCCCTATATTATTTTTCTTATAGAAGGGCCCTCAAATTGTATAAGGTACAGACCCCACAAAACCTGGATCTGCTCCTGAACCCCATGGTGGCCACTGTGTCACTGAAGTATGTCCCATCTCCGTAAAATTTTCTTTTCTTTGCTTCTCTCCAGTGCTTTTCATGTTCTCTGTTCTAGAATTTAACATGTTAAGTTACAGTTGTTTCTGGGATCCTAAGTCCCTTGAGGGTAGGATCTGTGTCTTATTTATATTTTTGTCCATAATAAATACATGTTTTCTGAATGCCTTGCTAGTTGTTGACATCTTTCATCAAGCATCCCCTTTTTAGTACTGTTGTTATTATTACTACTGACTACAAACGTCTTAAGAAGTACATTAGGTGTAGCACACTGTAGTTCCCCAAAATAACTACAGTGATATTTCTAGCATCACATGTTCTTTCAGGTCTTGCCACTCCCCATCTAGAGGTGATGTCAGTTTTCCGTCTCTGTGAACCAACATAGGCTCCAACCACTAAGATGGAGGGGTAGTGAAACTATTTCACTTCTCAGCTAGGTCATAGGAAAGGGTACAGTTTCTCACTCTTTGTGCATTTACCTTTGGAACCCAGCTACTAGCTATATAGAAGCATGAGCCACAGGGGGAAGCAACATGTAGGTGCTCTAACCAACAGCCCCAACTAAGACCCCAGACAGTTATCAACCACCTTCAGATGATTGAAATCCCCAGGTTTCAAGCTTTCCTGATTGATTCCCTGTAGAGAAGAGACAAATGTCCCCACCAAGGACTGCCTACATTGCAGCTAGTGCAGAAACTAAATGTCGTATTAAGCCACTACGTTCTGGGGTCACTTGTTTCTCAGCATTAGAGGCAGTGTGCTAAAACATGCATTCATTACCCTGCTGAAAAAACTGAGACCCAGAAAAGGAAATGACCTGCCCAAACTCACCTTTTCTCTACCTCGCCAATTCTGCCAGGTTATAAGGCATTCCTCCTGTACTAGGTCTTTGGTTTGTGAGGATAAACACAGATCTCCTTTCTTTAAATTGTCACTTGCCAGCTGTGTTCTTGACACCTGTTCCCACCAACAGCCTCATGATGTAGATGTATCACATTCCTTGTTTTATAATTGAGGAAATGTACACGAAAAGGTTGGAAATTATCTTAAGGAAACAGTTACTGGCAGAGGTCTCTTTTTTCCAAATCTCACTCTTCAAGCTATTCCTTACTTGCCTTCCTAAGGCTTTTATTTAGTCTTTTTAAAAAGTCTTTATTTGGATCACTTATTTTGATTTTTAATGCACTATTGTCTTGTTTTATATCTTAATCATTTCTGTTTTTTCCATTTCCCTTTGCCACACAGGACTGTGCAACTATCTCGACAATAGGGGCTATGTCATGCATTATTCCTTTGGGATCTTTCTTAGCACTGTGCACAATGCTGGGCACATAAGGGGAACTCACTGATGAAGTAAATGTAAAAAGCCATGTTCAGCATCCACAAAAGGTATTTTTGGAACTTTATTAAGGAAAAAAAAAACATAGAAACACAGAAGGTAAACCTTGCACCTAAATCAGTAAGAGCTTTAAGCAAGTCTTAGTGATTTCCTTTTTTTTTTTCTGCCTAAAAATATCTTTTCTCCTCTGTTTGAAAATGTTCAAATCTATCATAAGCATAAGTACTTGGTTATATCTTTTTAAATAGCTTATTAAAAAAAAAAACCTGACTTTTTCATCCACCTAGTATTTTGTACAGTGTTAGAATCTTTTTTTTTTTTTTTTTGTTAGCAGATGAGATATTTGAATGAAGGCCTCATATTGATCTCACTTATTGCTGCAGGCTCCAGCTTCAAATTGAAACTTGATCAATATGGATTTGAGGCAGTCTGGAACATTAAATAAGCCCTTGTTAGACTGATTTTTTTTCTTCTATGTTATTTAATTTGGAGGGGCAGAAAACAGGAAGGATGGGTGAGAGATGGGTACATGCTTCACTCAATAGCTGGGCGTAAATGTCATGATTTTCTTTTCTGTGGCTTCCTCTGTACAGCAGTTTTAGCTCAGTGGTGACAAATTGAATGTCACCATGTTATGGGTGCCATTAAGACTGTCCCATATAGTCACACCCTCCTCATTCAAATGTAGGTTGTATATTTAAAAGACTCATTTCAAGTTACTAAGAAATTTAGAGGGAGAGAATGGGACTTTGAGGGACCCATCCAGGAAAGAAAAATGTGGGACCTTTATTTAATTCACCTTCTACACCCATTTGCTAAGCACCTACTGTGAGCCATGCTCGGGGATAGCAAACTCGAAAACAGTGTGGCTAATCTCAAAGAGCTTATAGGCTTGCCTATCCTTCCCAGGCAATATTCTCTCTGAAAGATATGGGGCTAGAAAGAGCTGTCAAAATGTAATCCCATCTGACATGACTGTTCTCATAGCAACACTACCTTATAGTTTTGCTGAATATAGGTCTTATGGCATTTGAGACTAATAACTGGTTTCTCAATATAAACTGCTTAATGTGGGAGATCCTTAATGTCTGCATGTCCTGTAAGCTTGACACTAATTTCAAGGCATCATTTAGGCAACTGGCATTTAAAAAAGTAGGGGCTGGGAGGATAAAACATCACAATATAGAGGTGGGAGAGATGAGACTTGTCATATTATAGACCAGGAAATGCAGGCACTTGGGAATGAATCATTGAACTTAATCAGGATGCATGGATCATGTAAACATAGTCATTTAGCCAACAAACATTTATAAATGAGGTTGATTTCCTTGGCAGACACGGTGGCACTGTGAATACACAATAAATAAGATACAGCTGCTGCCTTCAAGGAACTTAAGTTTAGAAATTACAGCAGTATAGAAAGAAGAAAATAATAATAGCTCATTAGTCTGTGTTCTGTGTTTAAGACTATTTTAATTTAACTATAGAATAAATCTTTTGGGTTCTAAAGCTTTAAGCTTTAACTTCAACTTTGTCTGAAAAATAATATCCCTGCTCCTACTTGCTTCTGGCTTGCTTTGCCAAGTAAATTTTGCATGGACTTTTAATTGTTGTTTTTTTTTTCCTTAATAGTCAAATACGTGGTTTTTGACCCTCACATGCACTTCTTCATCTTCTAATGGGGAAGTTTATCCCATTCACATTCATTTTTACTAGTTACGTTTGGTTCTCTGTCATCGTGCTTTAACTTTGTACTTTTAGTAATTTATATTCCCTAACAAATAGGCATTGTTTTTTTTTTATTTTTTATTTTGAGAAATAGAGAGAGAGAGAGAGAGAGGAAGAGGGAGAGAGAGAGGGAGGGAGGGAGGGAGGGAGAGAGAATCCCTAGCAGGCTCCATTCAGTGTAGCCCAACTTGGGGCTCAATTCCACAAACCCTGAGATCATGACCTGAGCTGAATTCAAGAGTCAGGTGCTTAACTGACTGAGCTACCCAGGCACTCCAGTAGGCATTGGTTTTTTATTTTTTCTATCTTAAGTGATTTAGATGATATAAAGTCTGTTTTCTTTCTATTAATGGTTACCTTTACATTATTCCAGAATGTATATGAACCAATATTTTTTTAATCTCTAATGTCAAGAAGAAAACATAAAAATACAGCATCTTATTAACTACAAACCTGGGAGGGTGAAAATGAATCTCTGATTTTTCTAAAAGAATACAGAAATTTAGTTTACACCACTGGTTTTCACTCAAGGGTGATTTTTGACCCCCTCTGGGGATATCAGGAAAAGTCTGGAGACATTTTTGCTTGCCACAACAGAGGGAAGGGTTGTGTTCCTGGCATCTAGTAAGTAGACAACAGAAATGTTGTTAAATATCCTACAATGCACAGGACAACCCCCACGACAAAGGATCATCTGGCCCCAAATGTCAGTAGTGCTGAAGTCAAGAAATTCTGGCTTACACTTTTGTTTGGTTACACTCGCTAAGTAAATTTTACCACCACACATGCTTTTTTCCTCTAATTTCAAAATTGAAAACAAAAAGAAAAGGAATTGTATATATACTATGTTCTTTCTTTTAATGTTATTTTTGAGAGAGACAGAGACAGAATGCGAGTGGGTTAGGGACAGAGAGAGAGGGAGACACAGAATCCAAAGCAGGCTCCAGGCTCTCAGCTGTCAGCACAGAGCCCGATGCGGGGCTGGAATTCATGAGCTCTGAGATCATGACCTGAGCTGAAGTCAGACACTCAACCTACTGAGCCACCCAGGTGCCTCATACTATGTTCTTTCTTAATTTATCTCTTATGATTTATTCTATTGAAAAATCAACACCCCCAAGTTTGATGAAACATCTCTGTTACTTATTTACTTCGCCCCCACCCTTCCCGAGCATGCTGCCCAGGAGTTGAGGCATTATTTGAGAGTGGCACGTATAAGGGATACTATTACCTTCACAGATGGAGACTAACTCAAATAAAAGCACAAGTGGCCTCCTGAGCTCCAGCCTTCCCTACCTCCCCACTTTGTTATCCCACTGGATCTGAGTCTCAGCTGGAGGCAGGAGACAGACATTCCCTGACCTCTGAGGGATATGTGCATACACAATAGCCCAGGTTGCTGCTTGTGGGCACTGAGAACGTCCCTCAGGCAGAACTGTTTAGACTGGAATAATACACTGACTTAATTGTTTTTCCCTCGAGGAAGGAGTAAATATAATATGGAAGTTTAGAGACAAATTGTTATTTAATTATTTTCATTATACATCTTTCAATAATTGTTATTAGTGATAATTATTTAATTAACTGTATTTTAGTACAGTAATTCTCCACTGTATCTGCACATTAGAATCACCTGGGGAACTACTTAAAAATACTTCTGGGGGAGTCCATTGTAGACCAATTAAGTCAGTATATCTGGGCACAGCAACAAGGAAATGGTACTCTTAGAAGCTCCCCAGACATTGCAATGTGCAGCCAGGTTTAAGAACTCATTGGTTTAGTGGTTGCACCACTTACTACCATTTTTTTTTGTACCCAAACGCCCTCGTTTTTGACTTCTCAATTTTATTCTTCTTTTCACAATTCTTATCTGATTTTGTAGCCAAAGATAATATCATTGGTTGCCTTTGCATATGAATGAGAATTTGGCGGGTTATTGTGTTCAGATTACTATTTATGTCTTACTATCTCTGGTTAGAAGTTGTAGATGTCACTCCTTTTTCTTTTTGAGTTGCATATTAACATGATTTTTTTTCCCTGCCTGGTTTCTTTTCTGATATTTTCTTTGTCACTGAAATTCAACAAGTCAGGAAGGTATTACTTGAGTTGGTGTCTTTTAACGTGTTCCTAAGCACTGGCGAGCGCCTTTGATGATGAGGTGCAGACTTTTTTCATTTAGGAGCATTTTCTTCTCTTTGCTGTTTTGTGCTCTTCTCCCATGTGCTTGGTCATATTCTCCTAGAATCTCTATTCAACATATATCGTAGTGGTTCCTAAACTTGTTTACACATTAAGTTTACCTGGGGATCCTTAAAAACATCCATAGTTCAAGGCACCTGCAGTCTTACTGAATTACATTCTCTGGGAGGTTCGGAACATGGAAGCTTTCAGAGCTCCCCGGGAATTCCAACATGCAGACAACTTTGGGAACCACAGATAAGTTGCGTGTCCTGAATTTGCTTTCCATGACTCTCTTTTATCTTCATTGTTTTTAGGTGTGCTCCCCTGTGCACCCAACAGAAAGAAAAACTCAAAGACCTGTGTCAGCTCGACTTTCTCTCCATTTGCTCTTCAGATCAGGTAAGTTTATAGGTATCTTTCTTTATTTCTTTGGCACAGTTCAAATCCTCAATTGCATTATTGCTTGGGTTTGTTTCTTGTCTCTATCAACTGGTACCTTCTTCAGTGGCACATATTTTCATTTCTTACCTTGGCACCATTACTCACGTTTGGGATTCCCTTTTGGAGTCCTAGGGACCCGTTTTCAGAGATGCACATTTAATTATTCTGGGGTTCAGAATACATCAGAAATATTTAATGCTCCTCAGGTCATGCTAATATGCAACCAAGATTAAGAACCACTGTCCTAAGGCCTTTCATTAGCCTATCTTGTGTGTGTGGTGATGGCAGAGGTTCTCAAATTGTGATTTGCATCAGAACCACTTAGAGGGCTTCTTAAAACCAGATTTGGGTCCCTCCCTCCAGTTTCTGATGTAGTAGGTCTGAGGTAAGATCCAATAATTTGCATTTCTAACAAGTTTCCAGGTGATGCAGATGCCCTGGAGACCCTGCTTTAAGAACCCCTAGATCAGGATATAGTTGGGCCAGAATCACTGAGCTTCTTCCTTTCCTGCTCATGACTATGGGATTTATCGAAAAGTGGCACTTTTCTTACCTAATATGTGTATTTTATATGCATATATATAATTAGAGGTTTTGATACTAGGACATTACAGTCAGTCGGGTCTGAGTCTTTTGGTGTGCTATTTGACAAGTACTTTAGATGTCAGGGTACAAAAAAAGGTGAAAGCATCAAATGGAATATGGTTACACAATTAAACTCCCAGACACCCTCCCCTCCTACTTTACGTGGTAATATTTTCAATTGCTATGGATGTGGAAAAAGAAATGGAGGTAAAATGGTTGGAAATGGGGAAAGCTATTACTCTGTGGGTAAAAGCATAAACTGTATGTATTTTGGTGCATATTTCCTCCTTGGGGTTGTCCCTATAGAAATGCCTTTTCTGCTCCCATGATGCCTCTGTATATCTTCGGATTGCCAACATCTTAAACCTTTTACAAACTGGAAGGATCTTTGTCTTTTGGGAGGCCGGGTTTGCTTTGGCATGACAACACTGTTTACTGACTTGATTGTACTTTCCAATTTAGCGATGGCATTTTTTGCTTCAGTGAAGTTTTTTCTTCCCTCTTTGTGACTACCTGTTCCAGTTTCATACACACAACAGCCTCTTAGAATACGTTGAGAATGAAGTTAGAAAGTTTCAAAATTGTTTTCTTCTACAGCAATTTTCTTTGGAAGACATTAGCTCAGATTTCTCAGTCTGGGTCCTCCTTTTGTGAACTGTAGAAAGTTGGTCTTTTTTTTAGTGATTTTTCTACCTGTACCTATTTTTTCCAAAGGAGTTTTATGCTTTTCTAAAACTAGGGACTGAGGTGGGTCTTGTCAGATTCTGTGTGTGCTCTATTTCCAATCTCTTAGCCAAAGGGGGAAGTTTATTTTTCCTTTGCCAGTGTGTACTTGAAGCAGCCTGGGGGTATAGGGGAGATGCCAAATTCAGAGGCTGTGTGTCAGGAGTCTATACCTCTCAACTGAAAAATTAATGATTAGTGATGGTAGGCAGGAATTATCTGGATACCACTTCATGTCTTTGCCTAGTGGAGGGAAGCCCACGATACCATTGGTGGCTCAGGAGTCACGCAGCTGTGGCCTACCTCATTGGGATGGCCATTGGTGTTTCTGTGTTTGCAGAGGCTGATTGTCCATCTGCTTGCCTTAATTTCTAGCCCTCATCCCTCCCAGTCAGTGGATGTCTTACTCTTACTTCCTAGGTAAGCTATTCCTTTATGGGTGGGGAGGGGTAGGAATAGATCAAAGAGCTCCAACCCTTTTAGGTAAAGGGCCAGATAGTAAATATTTTAGGCTTTTCAGGTGATACTATCTCTGTAAAAACTACTCCCATCTGCTGTTTTATTGAGAAGACAGCCATAAGCTTGGTGGCTTCCAGTGAAATTGAATTACAAAAATAGCCCTTTGTTTGCTGACCCCCAAAATAAATGGTTTTCCCTGTAGCCCACCTGAACTTTATCAATCAAAAGTCTTCAAAGTTTCTTATGTCCTCTTTTCCAGATTTATAATTTGATACGGCATTTTGTTCATTTTTATATTCTATTTATCATTTCAAAGATGATAATGGAAGTAAGTCAGACACATGTCCTCAAAATGCCATCTTTCCAGGAGTCCCCAATGCCTATTTTTTTAATGTTCAATACCACATTCCATGGTAAAGACCTTTAATGTTCTTTACTTCCCCATTGATATTTAGTCTCAAAAAATGAACACCATTATCTGAAGCTTAGTTTTTAATTTTCTTTTTAAGAATTCTCTTCTATACTTAATAGCAAAAAACAAAAAACAAACAAAAAACAAACAAAAAAACGGATCTTCTCTAGAGACAGTGAGGTTTGTGTGAAGCCTGAATTTCTTGGCTTGACTCCTTTTTTTTCTGTTGCAGAAAGATTTTCATGGCTAGAGAAAAATAAGTTTCTTTCCAGATTCTCTAACTTAGAAAATACCAGCACTTGAGCCCCATTCAAGGAATAGTGAATACTCAAAAATCTCCTTCTCAAGGTCATATCTTCAATAAATCTTGAACAGATGAAGTTTTAGGATCTCTCTGGGTGGAAATTAAAGCAGTAGACACCGTGGTATTTCAGAGGTATGAATTTATAGTCCCTCGCTTCTAGGAATCAATGGTGAAATTAAAAGAGGGCATATTTGGCAGTTATACCTGATTGTTTGGTTCATTCCTTTTCCCCTTGTATATTTATTGAGTGTTTATTATGTGTCAGGTCCTGTTCTAGGCTCTACAAACACAAAAATTAAGACCTGGTCCTTGTAAAGATGTTTGTACTCAGGGAAAATAGATATGCAAACTAATAATTACCATAGGAAGTCTAAGGAGTGCTCTCAAGGAGCAGATCACAAAGAATGATGAGTGGACTCAACATTTCTGGGGGCAGGGAAGATTCAGGGCAGGATTTCTAGGAGTAGATAAAGCTGAGTTAATTGGGTTAAATGACCAGGATTGTCCAGCCAAGATGGAGAGGAGTTGGCAGAATATGCAGTCATGGAGCAGGGAACTCACATGGGGATCTCAGAGAACTGTATGTAGGTGGATCCTCAAAATCCCCACACTTAATGTTTGCGTTGTTAACTACTCCCAGCCAACTTTAAGAGCTGTGGTATGGAGTAATTGGAAACTTTGCTAAGTATAGAGAGAGGGTCTTATTTTAGCACTCCATCTTCAGCACCTAGGACAGTGTCTAGCACAAAGTGGGTAGGAATGTTTGTTGAATCAATGATCCTTTAGTTAGTGAATGAATACAACCAAGTTCTTAGATGATGATGTGGCTTTGATACTGTGTATTCAGCCTTGGTGATACAAATAAAGATGGCTAAGAGACTCATGTAATCAGCTCTGTCTCATTAAATGTTAAGAAAGTTTTGGGTTACCCTGTCATTCTTTCTCTCATTGCCCCTTTCCACACACACTCACCCACCGTCAAACGCACAGCCTGTCACCACATCTAGTGCCTCTGTCTTTGAAATATTAGCTGAATCTAGCCCTTTTGTCCCTCTCCATCACAGCCAAAGCCACTATCCTCTTGGATGACCATCACACATTGTAGTCACTGCCTCCCTGGTCCCTCTCTTCTATTTGCCAAGGAACCCTAATGACCTTTACACCACCAGCAGCCAGAGTAGCCTTCGAAAACATATATCAGATCGGTCAGCCCTCTTCTCACAACCCTCCAGTGGATCCCCACTGAAATATCCAAACCATTTACTGTGGCCTACAAGCCCCATTATGGCCATGCCTGCCTCTCTCTCTGACCTCTTCTCCCATTGCTCTCCCTTTTTGCTTGCTGGACTCCCAGCTATTCTAGGCTTCTTGCCATTCATTGAACACATCAGGTATATCCCTGCCTCAGGGCCTTTGAATTTGTTTATGCCTCTGTCTGGATTACTTCCTCACATCTGTCAGTTCTGTACTTTAGTGCCACCTTGTCAGAGAGGTCATCCCTGGTCCCCATATAAAATAGCATAAAATAACATGTCTGGGGATGAGAGGGGTGCTAAGTGTTCACCTGTTTACCTTTTAATGAACTTTTCCTCGCTGTTACATAAGTTTCATAGGATCATTGTTTGTTTCCCAATAATAACTATTGACCAGGAAGATAGAAAATTTTATTACAGAGTATAATTTTAAATTTTGGGGTTGCTGGGATCTACAATGGGAATACTCTGTGCTCTGTGTGGAAGCAAGAAGAGAGCGGATTGCAGAGCTGTCTCAGGAGAGGGCACACAATTCTCCCTCAGAAAACTTAAATGAGGGTTTGCTGGGACAGGGTCGAGCCTCAGAAACTATAGTCTTTAGGAATATAAGTTGTGTAAATTTATTTTGCTATAAGTCTATGATAAATAATAATGGGCTAAGATTTGTATATCAGTTATATAACCTAAGAAGTAAGTGTTCTATTCTTTTCATTGTATAGATAAGGATAAGGTACAGAGAGGTTAAGCCCCTTACTTAAAGTGTCACTGTGAGCAATTAGCAGAACTGGAATTTAAACAGAGTTGGTCCAGCCTGCTTCAAAGTCTGCCAGTTCAACCCCCTCACTGCTTTGCCTGTGTGAGTGACAAGGAACAAAGAACATTTTCCTAAGGTCTGCCCCCTCGCATTCCCAAATCAGATTCAATCTCTTAGTTGTACTAAGTACTACTTGTGGAACCATAGTATGAGGTTTGCCTTAGCTTCACTGAAAATATACTCCCCACTCTTTCAGGAGTGCTAGGAGCGGACTGTCTGAAATATAATAAAATGCATTCATTCACCATACAAATCAGCCTTAAATGGGGCAGAAGGATTGAAGACCTCTCCCCGAGTGAATGATTTTGTAGATTATTGATTTGGGCAGCAGTTTATTTAAACATTAAAACCTTGAATGAAGTAACTTAGCCTGAAGAAAAATGTGTCAAGTACAGTCCTTGTTATAGCTAGTTTTTCAGCCTCTGAGGACTTTGTAAACTGTCCAGATGTATTTATTTTCTAAAAAATATTTTCTCAAGGAAAAAAGGATGGATTTGGAAAGGGAGAGTGGGATTTGTCTCTAGAAATGATAATCTCTTTGAAAAGGAAACTTTTGAAAGGTTGTTTCTTTGTTTGTTTGTTTGTTTTTCCAGAAGTATTCTCTCCCTTTAGAACCAGTCATAAAACATTAGATGTTCTTATTCAGGTTCTGAAAAATGTAAAATACTTCCCTCTCCCTTTCCTGTTGCCTCTATCCCCTTCATCTTTTTTTGTTACAATTGGTCCATGGGCTTGGTATTCTACCAAAGGAGATGGAAAAGTAAGTAACCACTAATTAAATGTAGTAATTGTGTGCCAGTTTAAAACTTAAGGGTGGGGGAGGGGAAATGATAATTCTAGTCTTTGGGATCAAAAAATAACATTAAACAAACATTAATGCTGTATAGCTGTGTGCAGTTCTGAGTACCATTACACATAATTCTTTTTGATGGCTACACTACTGAATGTCCCTCTGATTGTCTCATGTGTATTAATCATGTCTTTACAACTAGTTCTTAGAACTAGTTCTCAGAACAGGGAAGTTGAGAACGTGGGATCCCAGTTCCACCATTTTCCATGGCTGTGTGAATTGGGCAAGTTATATCCATAATTCTCAGTTTCTTCATCTATAAAATGGGAATAGTAATAAAGGAATAAAGGAGCTAATATTTATAAACTTGTCATTACAGTGACTCACATTTTTTTTACCTGCATGCTTATCAGAGGTCTTCCTAAGCCTTCAATGAATTATTGTGCTAGTCTACATATTAACTAATTTGCTGTAACAGTGATGTCACTTGAAGAAATTCCTTTCAGAATTATTAATGTTTAATTTCCAAGAAATAGAATGAATTAGAAAATTAGAAAGGCAGAAAATACCAAACCGATTAAAAACATAAGATCGATTAGCTTATGGTTATTACTGCAGTGCTCCGGTGAGCATATGTAAATTAGAGGCCACTTATATATATTTTACCATCTTAATCCAGACTAGATCCTTGTTAAAAATGAAAACACAAAGCAAAATCAACCAAGTTGAAAAGAATGGATTGCCAAGTACATAGGTAATGAGTCCTGCTATTTCAGAAGCGAGGTTTCCCTGCTGTATTTTGAGACTTTGAGATTTCAGGGTGGGGGGCTAGAAGGCTGGAATTATTTGAGTAAAATGTAAAACCATACCACATACTCACTTCTTACCCACAATAGCTGGCCCTTATCCCTACCAGCCAATTCTTTTGTCCCTGGATCTTCAGCCTAGAAGCTCTGATTGGCATCTGTTTCCCATTTCAGAACTTTTTCCTGAGACTGTGCCCAAAGTATGAGTACATCACCGCTAGACCTCCTCCACCCCAAAATAGGCCCTTAAAAATTACATCAAAAAACAAACAACAAATAAAACCAGATGCCTTCATTTCTTAAAGCAACAGTATTTTGGAGTCACAATGAAATGTGGTGAAATACGAATAAAGTCTCTGATTTAGTTAATACTGATGCCCTGATGTTAATTTCTTAGTTTGACGAATGGATCATGGTTATGTAATATGTGAACAGTAGGGGAAATTGGTGAAAGTAGAACTCTTTGTACTACCTTTGCAACTTCTCAAAATCTGAAATTATTTCAAATAAAATACTTATTTAAAAAATGAAATTTGAGATAATCTAATCTATTTCTCTTATTTTAAAAAGAAAGAAACAGAGTTCCAAACCTCAGGAGCTATAGTGACCAAAATTCTGGTTTCATGACCCCTTGGTATGGTGTTAGGTTTGAAAATGTGCTTAGAAACTTTCTGTCAGTTAGTTTAACCGGTGAGCTCCTTTATAAACGAAATTTTTCATGTTTGCCATACTGTGTCTTCATAGACATTGCTAACGTCCATCAGATGGGGTCTAAAGGGTGGCTACACTAAGGAGTCTGAGTATAAGGCTAAGAAGTGGAGTCTCTTACCCAAAACTATGTGGCTTAAATTTAGCCCAGGTCTGTGGTGCCATCTTACTATGATACAGGTCCTGGAAATGGGGGTCAGATGGAATTAGACATCAGGCTCTGAGTGCAGGTGGGGTCTCAGGAGCACAGATTTTTCAGAAGGAATACCAGAAATTTGACCCAAAGCAATGTTTTAGTCCTAGTGAGTACACATTGGCTGCTTGAACCCAGACTGGCAAAGAAGCCCATCTCTTGGATTTGTTGAGTTGGGGCTTCGATGTCTTCTGTTGGCTATTCTGATTGCTTACACCTGGCCATTCCCCTGCTTTAAACTCCTGCTATGCTCCCGGGCTTTGGCATCCCACTTCCCTCTCCTGGCTTTCAAACCTCCTGACTTTCCCACTAGTCATTGGCTTTACCTTTTCCACCTGGCCTTGACAGCTTGCACCATCGATGTCCTGCAATGCTTATTGGCTCTTGACTAGTAAATAACCATGGACAGTATGTGATAGTGTTTTGACACAAGCCTGCCCTCTCAATAAGAATCTAAGCTTCTTTAAAAGGATTTTACCTCACTTGCGTTCTTGAACCAGCATCTATCCTAGTGTTGGAAAACAACACCACAGATGGCTTGGAAGTTGATTCAGCATAGATGATCCCCTTAATTTTTTCCCATAACCAGCAGCTAGACATGACCTCATCTTAGTTCTGGTTCTAAATGAGAAGAATTCCAGTACCAAGAAATATGGGCAGACTTGGATTTAGACAATAGTGCTTTGAAGCTGAACTCTGCCATGAACTTGGCCTCTTTGAGATTCAGGTTTTTTTCATCATTTATTACTAGCTCAAGATTTCAGAGTAACTACACCCAACATTAGCCCACTTCCCCCCATAAAATGCAACTGAATTGTCATACAGCAGTCTCAGAAGCAGAGGGACCTCAGAGTCCTTCAGGTGCCCCTTTCCCAGTTTAATAAATGAACAATCACTGAGGTTCCAGGAGATACCATTACATGAGAAGATTGTGAAACTAATGGATAGAAACCCATCCTTTAGTTTGGTCCAAGAATATTCTAGGGCAGCCTCCTTTTCCAACTTGTGTTAATTCAGCCTGAAATGTATGGGCATTGACATTCTTGCTGTGACATATCTCTGAGCTAGAATACAAAACTTTACAAAGAGCATGATGGCAATTTTGTTTGAATCTTGCATATGCATAGACTGAAAGGAAATATGCTAAGATGTTAAACAGTGGCTATATTCTGGGATTAGGGGTATTTTTGTTCTTTTACATTTTCCTCTTTCTCCAATGCATATATTGCTTCTATAGTCAGAAAAACAAATAAGTAGTATACAAAAATATTTTTGAAAATCTCAGCATTTACTAGTGCTGAGGAAGAAAGGAAAGGGGTAAGGGAGGAAGCAGAAGGCCTTCAGTAAGTTATGTTTTTGTTCATTCATTCATTCTTTCAACAAATGTTCATTGATCACCTAATACCTGTCTTTGAATTCCATCTTTGTCAGACGTAAAAGTAAGTCAGAAACAGAAAAAGAAATCAGAACACTGACCTCCAGTAACTCCGACTTTAGCTGGGACATGCAAATGTATACAAAGCATGTAATTTTAGAGTCTGTGCATTAAAGGCCATATGAAACCCCCACCCAAAGAGCTTTGGCTTAAACAAGATAAAGGTCACCTTGGGTTTATTAGGAAAGACTTCATTAAGGAGGTGGCATTTGATTTGGGCCATGGAGGGGTTAAGTAGGATTTTGATAAGCAAAGATGGCAAAAAGATAATTTCTCTCTCTGCCTGTTTCCTTTTTTCTCCCTGTAGCTAGCTATGAGGATGTAGAGATGGAAACTCTGAACTCCCAGTAGCATGAAGATGGGCCTGTGAAGAGAGAAGTAGAAATTATAGGCTTCTGGAGAACAGGAATTGCACCCTCCTCATCTTTGTATTCCCAGCGCACCAGACTGGTCATGTAGTATCTCTGTGCATAGTTAATGCTTAGTAAATGGATAAATAGATCACCAATAAAGTCATAAGCAAAATAGCCAGTAGTAGTGTTGGAATAGGTCATCAAGAAGACATAACTACAGGTTGCCCATGAGCTGCACCTGAGCAAAGCCTCTTGTCCCCTCCCCTGTCCTTGGAATGTATGTTCTGCCTGCTGTTTCCACCGTGGGAACTACTGCACCACTGCCATTCTAGTGCAAGCATCTGTGTCCTCTCCCTGGAATCACTTCTCAGATCCCCTAGCTGGTCTTTGTCCTTTTGCCACCTACAGATTCTCCTCAGTGCAGCAGCTGGAGTGATCCTTTTAAAACAGAGATTATGTCCCTCCTTTGCTCAAAACCCTTCAGTGGATCTGCATCCCACTCAGAGTAAAAGCCCAAGTTCCTACAGTGATCCATAAGGTGTTACATGATACAAAGCCTCCCCCCACTTGTTTCTTCATCTCCTATGATCCTCCTCATTTTTTCCTTCTCCAGATGCACTGGCTTCCTTGACATGTCTTGAACATGACATACTCATTGCTAAAGCCCTTTGCACTACCTGTTCCTTTTGCTTGGAGATATCTGCATAGCTATCACCCTCACCTTCACATCTTTGCTAACATGCCACTTTCTCCATGAAACTTGCCCTATCCTACTCCTGGTGCTCCCAATCCTTCTTATCCTACCCAGCTATACTCAGATTCTAGCATATTCTGTACTTGTTTATTATGTTTATTGTTTACTCTGCCTATCCCTATTCCAATATAGCTTCCAATGAGAACAAGGATATTTATGCTTTTCTGATGGACCCACCCCCCAAAATCTAAAATAATGCCTGGGGTTGCCTGGGTGGTTCAGTTGTCAAGCAACTAACTCTTGGTTTCAGCTCAGGTCATTATCCCAGGATCATGGGATCAAGCCCTGCAATGGGCTTGGCACTGAGCATGGAGCCTGCTTGAGATTCTCTCTCTCTTTCTCTCTCTCTCTCTCTCTCTCTCTCTCTCTCTGTCCCTCTACCCCTCTCACCTGCTCACACTCTGTCAAAAAAATAATAAAATAATGCCTGGCACATAAAGGGCACTTAATAAATACTTGATGAATGAATTCCTGATACCTTCCATCACCCTTCCTCTTCCTCCTAGGCAGTCATTCATCACATCCAGTTATTTACACCAGTCTCTTCTCTAGCAGGCTCACACCACTCCAGCCACACCCATTGCCTAGACCTTCATCATATGTTGCCTGAGCTATTTTTCATTACTGTCTTCTGGACCACATCTCTCCTGAACACTTTCCCTAAATTCATTTGTGCAGTTATCTCTGACCATGCTGAGCTCCTAAACTTCAGTGATACCCTTTTGCCCATATGATGGAATTCTAACTCCTTAGCCTGGCTCCCAGGGGCCTCTAAGTCACCATTTCAAACTTACTTTCCAGCGTTTTTCCTCTCCTATGAGCATTCTTCTCTACAGCTCTTCTTTCTGCCATGTAATCTTACCTTCACTCTTGTGATGACATGTTGCCATGATCTTTCTCTTTGCTTTAGCACATGCTGTTGCCTCTCACCCACAGTCTTTTCTCCACTCTCCCATCTGTTCTACAGGGTCTACTTAATGCTTTGTGGTCTGGGTCTGTGATTCTTAATAAAGTAGGCGTTAATGATACATTGCCCTGATGTGCTCGTATAGCTCCTTTACACACACAACAAGGAGCTCTGGCCAATGGGTATGTTGTAAAAGATAGTGCAATATCTTGCAATATCTTCTTGCAAGGAGCCAAGAATAAATGCTCTTCTTAGGGTGGGAGGGAATGAAAGTACCTAAAATGTCATAAAGGATTAATTTGATCTCTTCCTTAAAGTATTTCTGACCTTCTTGGCCTGAAAGATATCTCCCCATCTGACTTCTCACAACACTTTATTATCTGTAATCACATGAATGACAGTCCTTTATGTATTGCCCTGTGATGGCTTCTTATCCATTCTCTTGAACAATTTAATCAGGTATTGCCATTTTAATTTTCATGTGTTTATTTTTGCCTTTTTGCCCTCTATAAAGACAGGAATCATGGCCAAACTTCTAAATATTCCTTAGGATACCTATCAGAGCTCCGTGTACAAAGCAAGTGTTCATTAATATTTGCATTGACCAATAAGACCTATCATTACCTCATGGCCACCATACTGGATGGTAATGAGGGGACAAATGCCTCTGTTTTTAAACTGTGCCATCTGTGGCTTTGTAAGTCCCAAATCTGAATCCCAAAGGTCCCATTTAAAACTTTCCTTTGAATTAGGATTGAGTAGCCAAGCCCAAATCCCACTTCAGGCTGATCTACATGGTGGTGATTGACAACACTCCAAGGTACTAATTTTCTAGGAACAACATATCTTGATCATCTTGTGTCAAGGGTTAGTCCTAGGCTCTTCTCTCTGCCCTCTACCAAAGCCCAGTAGGGGAATTTGAGAGGTAAAAGTGGAGAAGGAACTAAGGAAGGGTAGAAAAGAGCAGTGACAGGCCTGGGTCCTCTGGACACAGGTTCAAATCTCGGTTCTACTGTTTCCTTGATGTTTGATTCAGAGAAAGTTGTTTAACCTCTCTGAATCTCAACTTACCCTCAGCTTTTAAGTGCTGAAGATTCCTTGTCCATATTTCATTTCTGAGGATAAAGTATAAAGCATCTAAAATTGTGCCTGCTTAGGGTAGACACCTAATAAGTAAGTGGCATCTGATATGTGCTGCTTTTGAGTTTCCAAAGTGTGGCCACAGTCATGACATTTACTTTTCATAATAACCCTGTAAATCAAGTAGGGTGCATTTACTATTGCTCTTTTATAGATGAATGAAAGGAAGTCTGGAAAAGTTAACTGGTTTTCTTAATATTACTCAGAAATGTCTTGACTGAAGGTCGAAAATCCAAATCTTCTGTTTTCTAAACCTGAAACTCTGTGATAGATGATGCTCAATATAAATAAAGCAATGCCTTTAAAGGACTTACAGACTGAGTGGAAAATATTTTTACATCAGTTGCGGGTACAGCATGGTGTGTTCTTTAATTGGATCCCTGTATTTAATCAGTTCATTTTATGAAAACTCAGAAGTGGATAGTATTTTTAAGGCAGAAGGTTTGTTTTTTTCTTTCAACACCTTATTCTATAACTTTTGTCACCAACCCAACATATAATAATTTAATGCATTTTTTATTTTCTCAACAAAAATTTAAGGAATTTCTTTATAAAAAGTAACTGAAACTTTTTTTTTTCCTGAAGTGGGTCTCCAAGGAAGCAAAGAATTGCCAGACAATTACTTTCTTCCCCCTCCATAGAGGAGGCAAAATGTAGTCTTATTAAAATCCTGAGAATGAATTCGCTTAAGATCTCCACTGCAGGATGTTTTTCTGACAAGTTCTGTCTCAAAAAAGTATGTTGTACAACTAATTAAGAAATTATTTTGACAGGGTGAGTGTTTTGAAGTTCTGTGTTGTACACAACCTAATATAATCTAATTTTCTTCCAGTGAAACAAAATATGTGGATTAAAAAAAAAAAGCATGGCCAGATGATATCAATAATAGGAGTGCCTCAATTTCAGCTGAGAATTCAAGAAGCAGCCAGCCAATTTGTCTAGGGAAATTTGCTCTTACCTAAGATGGTATAAAAGGTCTTACCCTTGGGAAAAGAATTTATTTTAAAAGTTGAGAAAAAAACATTTTTTCATTGATTGTAAGATTTTTCAGAGTTACCATTTCTGTGCGAGAGGATGCAGTATGGGAGGTAAATGGCTAGCTATCTAGAGGTATAGCAAATTGGGTATGTTTTTGAGTATTTACAATTAATCACCATTCTGGGTTTGAAGCATATTACAAGAAAGGTGGTAGATAAGTCAGGACATCTGTAAATCCCTAGCTGGCAAACCATCCTAATTGTTCTGTGTGTGCATGTATATACGTGTGGGTGTGTATGTATATATGTACTGTGTGTGTGTGTGCACATGTGTGTATATACACTAATAATGCCAATAATCCAAAATCTTTATTTTCCCTATTTCTTTTACTACTAATTAATGGTGCTTTTAGAGTTCAGGTGAGAAGACATGTAATAAAATGAATACTTTAACAAACAAATGCTACTTATAACATGAATTTTTAGGTTAAAGTTCTTATGATTTTCCTTATAAAATGAGAAATATATTCTTAAAGTATGTATGTGTGCATGTGGGGAAGCTGTCCCAAATTTCACCCAACAATGCAAAAAAACAATAAAAATCCCATACACAAATGAAAATAATATTTACAGTCAGCAGCTATTAGGTTTTCAAAATTATGAATACAAAATAATTGGGAGTATTTTCATATTTCAGAAGGGATAAGTAAGCCTATACAGAGATGCTGTTTCTTAAGTCTTCTGCTATGTTCTGTAGGACACTGTTTCCTAAATACCTCTGAATTGAGTGGAGTGCTTTTAAAAAACACCCAAAAAATAAAAAAAATAAAAAACAAACAAACAAACAAAAAAAAAAACACCCATACTCTGGCCACAGGCCAAACCACCTGAGTCAGAGCTTTCCTTTTAAAAGCTCCTTAAAATTTTTTGACAGAAAGGACTGAGTGATGAGAGAATTAAGGGACAGGAAGTAATCTAGAAGGACTCTGGTTTTCTGACCTGAGTTATATGATAAGATGTCAAGAGAGAAGTAGCTTTAAGGGGAAGGAGATGCATTCAGTCTTGCAGATGTTGGGTTTGAGGTGCTCATGGAAATCTAGATGGAGACATCGAGTAGTTGTTGTAAGACATAATCCAGAGGTCAGTGAAGAGAGAAGGCCGGATTAGAGACATGGATTATGGACTTGTCCATTGGTTCTTGATCATTTATGTAGCAGACATGAGCAAGGTTCCCCTTAATGAGAACACAGAGGAGGAAGAAAGTTGTGATTTTCAATTCATAAGGCATTTCTGGTTACCTACTATGTGCCAGGCGTTGAACCAGGCTGTGGGTGATCAAAATGAGCAAGTCTCTTCACTCAGTAAATTCACTGTTTAGTTGGATGGAAAAATTAACTATTGAATATACTGGAGAATAATAATGTTCTAGCCTAGAGACACATAAGGAGTGGCCATAAGAGGAGGCATCTTGGAAGTCCTTAACTGTTGAGATAAACGAAATGAGAGATGAAGCAAGAAGCAAATAGTCTCAGTGATAAGGTGGTTTGTCTTGCTTGGGGAAGTGGGTAAAGAATTCTCAAAGCCCTTCTACTTTAGGATTGCCAGATTTAGTCCCATTCCCCACCCTAAATCAAACCAAACCAAACCCAGCATGCCCAGTTAAATTTGACATGAGGTAAACAGTGAATAATTTTTAGTGTAAGTATGTCCCATGCAGTATTTGAGGTATACTTATGGTTGAAAAAAAAATTACTTGACATTCAACTTTAGCTGGATGCCCTGTATATTTTTTCTACTTACATGATTCAGTAATGATTCCTTTCTATATTGTTCTTGCTATTGTTATAATTAAATACAATTTCAGTAGTGCTTTACAGCATTCAGTATGTTTTCATTAACCTTATGGTAGCCCTAGACATGGTGAAGCAATATATCTTTTCACTGGAGAATATGTTTGCACTTGATCATGGCTTCTTTGCCAACAGAATGTTCTCCAAAAACATAATTATTTTTCTCCTGATGATATCCTATTTAATTTCATTCAGTGGACAAAGTATTTTCACATAACCATCTCACATGTCCTCACAACAACACTAAGGGGTTGATGGGGCAGAGCTTAGTACATCCAGTTCCATGTAAAAAACAGCTACAGTGAGGTTCAGTGACTTCCCCAGGGTCATGCGGCTTGGTTGCAATAGAATGAAACCCTAACTCCTCTCTACTGACTCAAACTCTAGTGATTGTTTATTGTGTTACACTCTCTAAAGAAAGATTATAAACATCATTTTGAGGTTAGCCTCTGCATTCTCAGATTTTACTTTGTGTAGGAACATAACCTCTAAATTATATTTGAACAGAGTTAAAAGTTGGGGTAAATGATAATAGGCTGATGTAGAGGAGGATGAATAAATGGCTATATTTATAAATAAGCTATATGTATAGAGCATTAATAAATATCATTAAAAACTTCCAAGTATCATGTGAACAGCTGCCATTAATGAAACCTTGAAATATTCTTTATAATTTTATGTTGATCACTAAATGTGTTCCATTCTTATGACTTCCATATTTGGAAAAATACATTTCCCTAACACCGTATATTCAGCTCCTTGGTGTCTGTAAACTTGTAAATAATTTCATGAATTAAAATGGCTCAAGAAAAGAACATAGTTTATAACTGAAAATTTAATAGGGCATAGATATTTATATAATCTATTACTATGTATTTGCTCAGTATTATATTCCCTGTATGTTTTATGGGATATGAATCTGATCTCTCAGAGTCTAAATTGAGGTTAGTAAATCTATCATAAGGACACTAGATTGTTATTAGAAAAATATAGAGCCTTTTACTTTAAAGTTTAATACTTAATGTCTGTTTATTGTTGTTGCTAAAAATAGGAGCCCTGTTAAGTAGGTAAAGAGCCCTCTCCAAGGTAATTCTCTGTTTTCCATCACCAGCCACCGTTCCTCTATTAGTTTCTTTTTCTGCTGCTTTTAGTTCATGCTCAAGAAATGATACCCCTATTTTCATGTTAAATGCTATGTTCTTTTTTAATTTTATTTTTTCCCCTGTTTTATGGAGTGTTATGAAAAACTGCTCACTTTAAGAAATTGACAGGTCCATTAACAGAGAGCTTTATGTCTGAGAGTCCAAGCAGTTAGGCCTTCTGGATATTCAGGAAGTGGAGGGTGTCAGACCAGTCATTTTTATTGCAGACTAAAATGATGGCTGCAAGGAGATGGGCTCACATTATCACTTTATATAAATCACCCAGCCTGTCTTTCATTTCTTGCCTTCCCTTAGAAATGGGAAAGCTCAGAGTTTTTACACTTCAAATAGGAAAAGAACAGAAAGCTTAGGCGACTACGCTTCCACCCAGGCTGTATCTGAGGGTACCAAGGGACATATAGGAAGACATGCATGTCCCCTCTGATTGTTTTCAAAGAGTATGTGTGTCTCTTAAACAAATGATCGTGGGTTTTGTAACCATACAGACCTGGTTTATAAATCTCAACCTTGCTGTTGACTAACTGTGTGACCATAGACAGGTTGTATAACCTTCGTATGAGCCTTTTTTTCCCATCTGTAACATGGTGACAGTAACGACTCTTTTTAGTTACTCTTCTGATAGGAAAGGTAGAGGTGGTTGGCATCCTGATTTCCTCATCAGCTGGAAGTGTTTGTCGAAGAACTGCCGAGGGGTCATTCCAGGAAAATGCACGTTGGTTATGACCATGGTGTTAGCCATTGCTCCATTGGCCAAAGACCCAGAAAAAAGGTAGCCTCCTGAGCTCCTTAACCCTTACCTTACCTGGGCCTTCAGAGTCTTACCTCTCTGATGGCAAGAAGAGGTACAAACATAAAGCAAAGTGTGAAGCATCCCCCTCACCCTAAGCTAGAGTAACACCAGCCTAATCTGTCTCCTGAACCCTAGATCCCTGTCCTGAAATCCACCGGGTCTACCAAGCCGGAGGAGTGCCAGAGGGGAAGCAGCCTCAGGCCCATCGTGTAATACCAATTGTATGGATTGAGGCCTTCCACTCAGAAAATTCCAGAGTCTCAGAGATGGCGAGAGAACCAGGAGAGGAAAAAGCCAAGAGAACAAGACGTGATTGAGAACTCTTTGCCTTGCTGCTAGGGCCCAATTCCATAGTATGGTTCTCCTTCCCATGGGTTACAGCAGACTTTTTCAACCTCAGCACCGTGGACACATGGAGTTCGAGGATTCTTTATTGTGAATGGCAGTTCAATGCATTGCGGGATGTTTTGCAGCATCCGTAGTCTGTACCTATGTCAGTAGCACCCCCACTCCCAATTATGACAAGGAAAATGCCTGTAGGCGGCCCTGGCAATGTCCCCTGGGATCAAAATTATCTCCAGTTGAGAACCCCCACTTGGTTAGAGGAAGCAGGGGATCTTGAAATCTCTCTGGAGGTTGGAATGAGTCACTGATACCGTAGAGCAGGATTAAAGACAATAAGGGAAGTACCTTACACAGTGGCTGGGGTATAGAAGGGGCTCAGTAAATTTAGGCTCCTTTCATTCCTGTCTCCCTGGCATGGAGAGTGTGGTGTGTCACTAGATGCCCACTTGAGGACTGAAACACTCAATCTCCTAATCACCGGGAACACTGGCCATTGCAGGCTCACAGCGGAATCTCTTCCTAGCGATTGCCCTCACCTGAAGGGTGCTGCCTCATTCAAGTTATGTCCTGTCTTCAGGGGCAGCCCATACCCAGTGACTGGTCATTGCAGGGATGCAAGTTCTGGCCCCCTTGCTTGGTGTGGAGATATCCCTGAAGGGCTATCTCAGGTTCATAGCTCCTTGTGGGATCATGGGCTTGCCTGAGACTTTTGAGACTGCACTGTTTCCATTTCCCTCTTGCCCAACCTGCATCCCTCACTCCTCACCAGTGTTACTGCCAGCTTTCCACAATAAAATTCCTGCCTACAAATCCCTGCCTTAAAGTTTGTTTCCTAGAGAGCTCAAGCTGAGACATACTCCTTCTGTTCCAAGCTTTATGGGAATCTGTCATTTTTTAAATGAGATAATGCAAGTCAAATCCTTAGTATTGTAGCAACTGTACAATAAACAGTAGGTATGAGTCTTAGTTGTGAATTTATCCATCACATTATTTAAATTATCTATATCTTAGACTTCATCAGTCCCAGTGGGTAACGTGTTTCTGAAGCAGGTATCCCTAGGAATAAATTGTCTATCCTTTTTCCCCACTATTCTACCTTTCAATGTTCACGGAGGCTAATTCATTTGCATATGGGTTCTGGTGAACCTATCTGCTCATAATGGTGTTCTCCTAATTGTGTAAGTTTTGATCATAGGTGATAATCATCTTTTTTAAATGTCTCCAGTGAGCACATTGAAACAAACTCCTGAGGGAACACAGCAAGCTGGGAGGGAGGGTTTTCCACCCCATCCCCTCTCCAGGTTATAATACATTTCCATCTGTACTGTTTCCATCCTACTGTACTTGTGAACAATGGGCTTTTTCACTTGCCAGAACAAAAATTCTTGAGGGGTCATCTTTGCATCTCTTTCCTCCTCTCCGTCTCCATTCCCAGCCTTTTACTTCACAGACCATCAGTAGATGGGAACCCAGGTGTGGTTGAAGGCGTAGGATGAGCGGCTCAGGAGGCAGAGAATGAATGTTCAGCTAATGGGCAAAAACAAAGCCTCTCTTGTTAGAGAACACGAACCATGGGTTCTCAGTGAGGGACCAGGAGGCATGAGAGCATAGCATAAACACAAAATCATTCTAGAATATGATCACTGACACTAATTCATATAACATTTATGCTTATTCCATGTGCTTGCCACACGCAGGAGCCTTTTCTCCGATCTCTGTTTTCTAATCATTTTTAATGTCCCACTAAGAAAGGACATGAGAAAATGTCTGACATTTGTCAGATGAGGACATTGAGACACAGACAACTTATTCCACCTGGAAGGGCAGAATTCCACCCTAGATCTGTTCAATCTCAGAGACTTCTTTACATGACCTCTCCAACATAAAACTTCTCAGATGATCTGGCCAAAACCTTTACTTGTGGAACAGAATACAAAATCCTATGAAATTTTAAGACAAAATAATGAGAGAGCCAAAAAAGAAAAACCTTACTGAGTGGAAGCAAATCACATTCAATTACCTTTTCTAGACTCCAATTCCATCAACTTTTTACAGGAAAATCCATTTTCTCAATCTTGGTTTTCTTGAGGAATAATTTGCCCTATACATGCTTCCCAGCCTCTCTTCTCTGTTTTCTCATACCCCCAGGGTGTGTACAGTGGACCTGTCTGGTTAGTAAATGTGGAAAGAGTAAGTAAGTTTGCTCAGTTAAGCAACACCTATGTTCTTGGTCTTGGAAATTCTCCCTACCTTTTTAGAGAACAGTTGAGGTCCTATCTTTTCCATCCACATTTTTTTTCCTGGGCAGGTTGTCTTGTTAGGACCAGGTTGATGAGAAGACTTCCCAGCTCCGGGATGCAGTTAGCTGGTCCCCTGGACTCTCACCTAAGCTGTATTCTCTTGCTTAGCTTCTGTGAGTAATAAAAGTGATATTTGGCCTCTCTCTTGACCACTCTTGTGTTTCTCTGTTCAGAGCCTGGTTGGAAAAGGAGACTTTTCTATCGTAAACTTCCTTGGAGCCTTCAACATTCCTGATGGCTAACAGATTTGGGGGTTGCTGGGGACTTGCAGGTATGTGTATTGAACTTACGTTTACTTGGCTCAGCTCTATCCTGGGAGTTTCTCCTAAGCGGGAAGTCTATTTCTAATTCCTCTTTCTCTCTCATAATCTTCCTCTTGCCAGGGTCCTCAGCAAGGAGCTAAGTAAGAATTTTATTATCTACATGTCTTAAGTTTCTTGTGTATAGAAAAACAGGCCTCATTTCGTGAAAATCTGTTCTTCAGAGATGATCTGATTGTTTCAAAAATGATATTAATAAAGACAACATATGAAATTGACCGTTTTCATAGGGCACCCGTGGTAAGGTTTTTGTTGTAACTGACAAACCAGGTGCAGAATATTCCATGTATAATTTAGACCCCTTCCCTGTGGGCTGCTCTGCTGGTTTTGTATATAACCTCAGTTATTATTGCCATTAAGGAAAGATATTTTAGGGACAAACTCATTTTTTGAATAGATTGTTATCTCAAATTAAAAAAGATTACGGGAACTAGCAATCAATGCAGCCATCTAATTGCTATTTCTCCAATTAAAAATTAATATACAGAAAGAGCTGCCTGGAACCAATTGGTCTTAGGATAATTTTGAAATGAGGGGGAAAAAAATCACACTTTAAAAACAGTGGGCTTGGGTTGGTGTGGGAAGGTTTTGTGGCTCCTTGTCTCCTTTGCAGTAAGGCTGCAGGGACAGGCGTGTTCCGGACCTTGCGCCTGTGGCCGCCACACCCACGGCTCACTGGAAACAAAGGAACTCTGAGCTCGTGTCTCATTGTTCCTCCTCTGTTAAAGATTTATGTATAAAATCACTTATTTTGTGATGTACTTAAGAATAGATGGCAGGTGTCATTTTCATACAGTGCATGTCATTTTATCGAAGCCGTGGAAAATGCATATGATGGTACTTGTGCTAAAAATGTTCCTCTGTTCTTTGAGGATGTCAGTGATGCCGTCCCAGCTTGTTCTCGTCTGCAGAAGTTCGTTTGCTGAGCAGCGTTCAGATAGATGGGGACCAAGGAATATAAAATCAAAGGAGGCCTCTCGTGTCTTGAAGACAGGACATCCTTCTACTTGGTTCAAAATAAGCCTCTTTAATCTAAAAGAGTTCTACTTTGCATTTTGAGTATAGCACATACTTAGTTTTAATCTGGAACCAGTTACCATACATATGTGCATGTGTACATACAAACATACATACAAACATAAATACAATAGGGGGAAAGCTTATGTATCCAGAGGTCTAATCAGATCTCAGCAAGGAGGTGGGTTTTGGTGAGAAAGGAGCAGCCCTTTCTTTGGTGGAGGAAGGGTTGTATGTGGAACCACACAGAATCCACATCTGTGATACTGGAATGTTATTTGAGGTCCTTTCACATCTGGAAAAATAAGATATAGCTGGAAAAGGTACAGAGAAAGAGCAGGACAGTGATTCAAGGGACAGGAGGATGATTGAAAAAGCTGAAACTCTGATGTGAAAAGACTGAGGCAGAAGAGGAACATGTCAACCGCCTACACATGCACATAGGAATTGAACCCAATGCGTGAGGTCATGTCCAACAGAGCCCAGCCATATGTACCCAGGGATCATCTGTGAAATATGTGAAGGGTGACTGAGGAGTCACAAAGGAAAGAACTGAAATGGAGAAGAGGCTGAGAGGTAGGCTTAGAACCAAGAAAAGGAATGTTACTTAGAATATAGGCACTAAACTTGTGGTTCTCATCATCCCCAGATGGGGTAAATTCCATATAAACGGCTCTTCTCAGAATATGGCAAATGTATGATGGGATGACAAGGAAGACCAGAGAGCCCTCCCCAAATTCCTTATTCTCTGCTTCTTCATCTTTGCTCTGAGCCTCAGTAGCTAAGTCTGAGCCTGGAGAGTCTTCCCAGGCACCTTCTCTTCCTCCTACGTAGCCCTCAAGAACTTTCACTTGTGAGGCCTGTATACCTCTCTAGTTAGTACTAGTTTTTACTCATCATTGCCACTGCCTTACTCATGTTCAGACCCTAACAGAGATCAGTTAAATCAGAACCTAGGGGGATGGGGTGGGGTCTGAAGCATTGTTGTTTTTAAAAAGTTAGACTGCCTCAACCAACCAATTTTCTCTTCCCACACATACCTCAGATTCTTCGACCTCTTTATCTTTGATCGTACACTTTCTTCTCATGGAATGCCCACATTTTCCATATCTGCATTGATAATTCCTATTCCTTTTTAGTTGCAGTTCCATTGCCACCTTCTCCCATGTTTTCCCAATCCCTACTCCAACAATTTGGAAGAAATGACTCCTCCTCAGAAATCCCATAATACTTCCTTAAATTTCTGTTATGGAACTTACCACTTGGGACCTAGACTTCTAGATGTGAATGTGCATATAGCTTTTCTCTTTGAAGAACTTAAGTTTCTTGGAGTTTTTTGGTAGCCCTTTGTGCCAACAAGTAAAGGATTTTCAACATGGCAAACTCATGGTTATAAGATCTTTGTAAGTACCTGATACATTAATCTTCATAACCATCTGATAATACAGGTACTATTGTTAGCATCATCACCTCCATTTTGCAGATAAACCGAGAGAAGCTAAGCCAAGATTATGGTTAGTATGTGGCTGAATCAAGATTGGAACCCAAGCTGCCTGGCCTGTGTTCTTAACATCTCTGCTCTACTGCCTTCCAAATCCATGAATAAATGGGTAAGGGTATGTGAGTTAGTGCAGTGTACATGTTGGCAGGGTCTTTCTGACCACCGGGGTATCTGTGCAAAGCAGTGATTCCAGGGGTAATGGGTTGACAACAGGATGGAGCTGAGGCTCTGATCAGTGCTCATAGTTCTGTGCTCCCAGGGAACCCACCTGAGCTTCTGTCTGTTCCTTTCTCTCCTGAGTTCAGACCTTGGCTTTTCCCTTCCAAAGAAAGTAGCATTTAAGCATAAGACACAGCACTCCCCCATATGGTCTGCCATGGAGTGTAAAAGATGAGATAGCATCAGGTGGGGGTGTGTTGGGGGTTGTGTAGGAGGTTTCTACAGCTTCCTGTGTGGTTTCTTTTAAGTTGAGGATGGGTTTTGGTACCTCTATTCCCATGGACTCAAATGTTTCACATTTTATCATCCTATAGGAGAACTTTACAGATGGATGGGAGTATTTATCATGTATACAAGAAAATTAGGTGTTCATGGGGCCAAGTAAGGAGTAAGGGGTTGTAAGGCAGGGTTGGGGAGACAGTTGCAGTACTTGACTATTCCCTCTTCTCTGTAGAAGGGGGAAGTGGTAGGCACCAGTCATCAAAAAGAGGCCATGCAAAATGGTTCTGCAGCCCAGACTAGCCAAAGCCACAGTGCCTCTGCCCAGGCTGCAAATGATGAAATTAGCCAACTGCAAGATTTTATAGGAAACTGGTTCTTTTAAAAGGAAAGATAGCTTAAAATTTATTTTTACAAAGAAAGTAGAAACATGGCCACTCATCCCATGAGTAAAATCTAGTCACTTACTCCCTCGTTCCTCCGTTTGTTCATACATTGAACATCCGTGTCTTGGAGACCAACTCTTCCTGCTTGAAGCCCAGGGATAGGCACCGTGAAAGGGGAACGGAAATTTAAAAGACCAGCCCTGCCCTCAGGGAAATAGAATCAAATACAACTAACTATAATTGTATTTAAAGAAGTCACTAGATGGGAGGTAGACATGACTATATGGGATAAAAAGTTCCTCGTTTTTATGAAGTTTGATTACATAGCATATAAAATTGGATAATCACATAAAATCACACAAACATTTAAAACACATGCACATGCACACACACTTTGCCTTCCCCTCCAGCATCTTTAATTTTCTATGCCTGATCCCTTAGAGTAGTTCCATTTTCTGCATGTTATTCCCCCTAGCTTTGTCAGTCTATACCTCCCTCTCTTTTCCTTTGGGAAAGTTGTTTTCCCTTTATACAGGACTTATTTGATTAGGACTCAACATTCAGGAACATGTGTCTAACAGAAGAGAGTGCCTGGATCCTCTCTGGTCCACTCTTAATGCCAGCAATACCACTTAGAGCCTCCTCTAGCCTTTTTTGTGGATCAATGGGGTGGTGGTTAGAAAGACAAGCAGAATGAGCCAAGTAGAGTGAGCTGATAGGCATCCCTCAGAAGAACACTGGAAATGTGGTCCATTAGAGATATGTACTAGGCTAGCTATTTTGTCCCCACATCTTTTAGAGTGGAGAGAGCACAGGCATGTGGCTAGACCAACCTGGCTTTGAATACTGCCTACTATTTTTGTAGCTCTAAGAGAGGTATTTGACCCTTCTAAGCCTCTGTTTTTTTATTTGAAAAATAGAGTTGAAAATACTCATGTAATGTAAGAATTTAGTGAAGATCAAATTAAAGAATTGCATGTGTATATGCATATATGTAAAATATGTATGTATAATGTATATATAATGCCCACATAGTACCCACTAGATGCTGACTAATATGACCAGCTATTACTAAACAGCCTCTGTGAGCTTTTGTAGGACTTTAATGAGTAGCTCTAAGGATGAAGTAAGTAGGGAGAGTGGCTGGGTTCAGTCAACGTGGATCATACTTTAACTTCATTCCCTTTAACTTCCTTGTTGAGGCCAAATCCAGAGTCCAGCCTGGTGGCGGCACTTGGTTCAGCTTACAGGTATTCTTGCTCTCATTTGCTTCTGAGACCTGGAAAGTGCATAAGGATGCCTCAAAAGGCAGGGAGCCCACACGTCACTACGTTTTCCACTGTCTGCCTAGTTTTTCTTAACACCTCAAGATGAACTCAGATCCATACCCTGGTTACTGATAATTGCCTCTGTATTTCATCATGCTGGATCCTGTGTTGTGGAACCCTGGCCTAAAGTTATGTCCTTATAGTTTTCTGTCGTTTCATTTCCCCAAAAGGGCTACTTGGTAGACCATCCCCAAAACATAAGACTCATACTACCCACGTTGAGACATGTTCCGATGATGGACTGAGAGGTTCTCCTTTGGCTTTTAGGCCACGTTTATCTTAAAAAGTCAGTGGCAGTCTCCATAGACTCCATTCCACCTACCTCAAAGGCTAAAAAGTATGCAGAAAATTATTTGTACTTGTGTTGCAGATGTAGAAATTCTTGGAATCTTATGGAACATTCTGTTCCACTAACAGGATTCCAGAATAGCATTAAGAGGGCATCAAATAACTTGAGTTACTTGCTGGGACTTTTGGAAGTTAAGCAATCTTTAGCTAACCTCTGTTTTATATTTGATCCTCAAAATCCACATCCTAATACTTGGGAACATTGAGAGTGGAACCCTCTTCTCCCAAGCCAGATTGTGTTTTGGATCATTTTATAGTGTCTGCTGAAATTACCACTGATAGTGCCTCTGGACAGGAAAGAGACTTGGGTTTCTCTGGATGGAAAAATGAGTTATATCCTTACTCTTCTTGTTACCCCCACAGTCTGTGTCAAGACAAGTTACTGAAGTGAGGGAGATTCTATGTCAGACCAACCTTAAAACCCCTTATCTTCACTCCACTGGTGTAAAGGAGGAAAACACATACCTACAAGGAGGTTGGGAGGTGGTGGTGGGACTTCATGGTGCCAAAGCTACAGCAAGCATTAAGTCACTAAACTAAGTCAGCAGCAAACTTAGAGGTGAATTGTGCTGCAAAGCCAAAGACTAATGTCATCCAGAGAGCAAAATAAATTAAAAGGCAAATTGCTTGCATGCTCTGTCTTCTTCTTCCAGTATCTGTCTCAGACTGATGCTTAACGTTGGTGTAAAATAAATCTTTCAACCTTGCTTTCTTTTTAGGTTATGGTCAATTCTTCCTAGGATATTGTAGCAGTGAGAGGTTGCATGACATGGGAGGAGCCAGCACTGCCATGCTCCGGCCCTCCATTTCCGTCCATGTTCCTGCCATCTCCGCCTGCATAAGACCCCCCCCCCCCCCCCCCCGCTACTCTGGTCTCATGGCTAGTCCTGCCATCTTAGCAATGATATCCTCACAAGGTATCTTGGAGTCACTGAACACAGAGAAGGCTGGCATTCTACAGTGCTATTGTGATGATCATCTATCATCTTTTTCTGGCTGGCTTTGCCATCTGACTGGCAAAAGTATTCATACTTCTCTACTTTTCTACTACCATCTACATGGGACTAAGGAATTGTTCAAGGTGGTCAATGCCAAATAGGTGAAGATACGGTCTTCAGTCAAAAGGCCTCCTGTTCTCAGAAGAACATCCAGGTTCCCAAATGCGTTTTTTCAGATATGCTCTGACATTCATGCAGGAAGTGCTTGATGAGCTCTTCCGGGATCCCAGTATCAAGATAGGCGTCAAAACCTGGAGCTGTCACCCTTGAAGAGCTTTCGATGGAATTGCGAATTCTGTCTCAGGCTTGGGTTTCAGTTCGAGGCAAATTGGAAAGGAGTGAATGAAATAATAAGAATTTTGACCTAGATACTTAGTCCTCACTGAGCCACTCTCTAGACTGTGACCTAGGACAAATAACCTGACTAACTAGCTCTGCATCTCTGTTTCTTCAATGGGAGACAAGGAGGTGGTTTTCTGGTACTAACATGTTTGCTATATATTCATAATTGTCAAATATGCTCCAAACCAAACCCCAGTTTTGTCTTGCATGTAAACAAATTGTTATTTATTTATTTATTTTGAGAGAGAGAGAGAGAGAGAGAGAGAGGGAGGGAGGGAGGGAGAGGGAGGGACAGAAAGAGAGGGAGAGAGAGGAATCCCAAGCAGGTTCCATGCTGCCAGAACAAATCCTGACATGGGGCTCGAACTCACAAACTGGGAGACCATGACCTGAGCCGAAACCGAGAGTTGGCCGCTTGACTGACTGAGCCACCCAGAGGCCCCTGTCTTGCACTTTTTATAATGACATAACTTTATAGTTCTCTTTTTCTTGACTCACTTTTTTGGGAGAGATCTGTGCCTCAAACCTCCTGCTGTTTGAGACACAGTGTCTGTGCTCCCTGACTTTCATGGTATCATTCAGTCCTGTGCTTTCCAGGCTGTGTGTACTCTATCCACTACAGGATGGGTTCCTTCAGGTAGACAACTCTACTTGTGGGCCTCAGCTAAGTTTTTGTTCAAGGAAAGGGCCCTCAATCAGCTAATCAGAGGCTGAATATTTCTAATTTGAACACCTTGCTCTTGTCCTTAGCACCTGTGCCTGGAATTGCTTTCTCAGGACAGTCTGGGAGCATTCTCTCAGGTCTGCCTTGGTCTTCTACTATTCTCACCTACTCCTTGGGTGATTTTTCACTTGAGGGTTTTTGGGAATCACTTCCAGATACCTCTACCTACAAAGAATACTTCATTTTCTCATTCAAAAAGCTGAGTGATCATCTTCCCCACCTCCACCTTTTACCTCTCAAATCTATTCTGTCTCCTGTATTCTCCATCTCTTGGGGTGGCACCATCAACCACATAGCCTTCTAAGTTTGGAACTTAGGACTTATCCTAACTTCTGCTTCTCCTTACTCCACACTTCCAGTCAGGTACCAAGGACTGTTCGTTCTATCTCTTTGCTTTCTCTCTAATGAGTTCTCTTCTTGCTGTTTACTCTGCCATGGGCTTTAGTTCAGAGTTTGACATTCCTTTTGCTGACAGTGTTCTCTTCCTATAGTGGAAATATGATTATGTCTGTGCCCTGCTTAGAACCCTTGCCCTGGTGCCCCCATTACCTACTAGTGAGGTCTGAACTCCTTGACACAACGGACAAAGTTCTTTGTGATCTGGCCTCTGCTTGCTTCTCTTATATTCCTCTTTTACCTTGCACTTGATGGTCCTGCAATATCAGAGTCCTTGTGGTCCCTGAGATGCATCATGTTGTCAACACTCCTTGCTCTTCCCACTTGCTATTTCTTCTGCCTGGAATGCCCTTCCACCCTTGTTTACTTGGGAAATTACTGTTCATCCTTCAAATGGTGGGCTTAGTAGACAGCTTCAAAGACTCCTCACAGACAGGGGAACTTATTTCCTTCTCCATGCAATGCACCTTTGCTATGTCACTAATCCAAAAGTGTAACAATTTGTTTACATGCCACCACTCTCTTCCAGACCACAAGCTCCTTGAGACAGGACTTAGCCTTTATTTGCCTCTTAAACCACAATGCCTAGCACAACGTCTGAGACATGGTTGATATTCAGCTAAGCTGAGTTCTCATCGAAGGTAGCTGAGTGCCAAATTACCAAATTATAGGGTTCCTTAGCGATAAAGAGGTAACTCACTTATTTTATTCTAGGTTGTCAAAACAGTCATATGTTTTAAAACATCCAGTCATAATTCCGCCTAGAGAGGAACAAAGCAAATGGGAAACCAAAACTATGAAGACAAGCATTTTGCATTAGGTACAAATTAAAACACCTAGGTAAATAGGAAGAGAGCCACAGTGGGGGGTTTTAGTGTGAGTTCCTCAGCAAATATTTGCAGCTAATACTTTTAATTGATATTTTCCTGGAGCTGCGAATGTTCCACTGTGTGACTGATTTGTTCCCATTTATTTTTACCTTTCAGTTGGCTTTATCTTTGCAGAAATTATCGGTGCTGGTTCCATTTTATTTTCAGTTGCTCATGGTGTGCTACCAAAGTAAAGCAGTTGGGGGCCCATTGGGATTTCAGAGCTGTTTGATTCAAAAATTTATTCTAGTGAAACCTCTTTAAACTATGGTGTTTAAAACCTCATGGATAATCAAATGAGATGAAGAAATTGTCCCCTCTGGGAAAACATACTTCAATTTGTAAAATATTTCCCTCAGATGTCTTAAAGAGGAAAGGAAATTTTTTTCTGAGAAACCTACTAGCAGCATGACATGATCTGTGTTAGAAGTAAACCCTCAAGGTCCAGGTCAGCATCAAGGTGTTTGAATACTCTTGGTTCCTGGAGCTGTACACGTTCCTTGCTGAGGTCACTGTCCAAATCCCCTGCAAAAGAGATTCTCTTCCTTGAGGGATTTGTATCAAGAGGGAAGCTTAGGCAAGATCCTAGCTTTGCAAGTAACGGCCGCTCATTTCTTCTTTATGTCAGCAGAGGCCGACTTGCAGTGAGGGATCCATGGGGTGGCCAACCTTCCCAGGCCACTGCAAATTTTTAAAACTTTTCATTTGGGGTAGACAGTGGACAGTTTCTTAATCATATGTAAAGTGTGACTAAAGCTTCCTCAGGAGGTTTTGTTGTTATTGTTTTTTAAAATCTATGTGTAAGCCCCTGAGTAAGACCAGTGGGCTTGCTATAAAATGCAACTTGAACATAACTCCCCAAGGACATCTTGCATTCCGTTTGCCTGTTGTGCCTGGTATTTAGAACTTTGGAAGCCCCTGTCCCGTGTTTCCCAGTGGTTTAGAAAGCCTGTTTCAAGATCTCTGCCACACTTCATCCAAGGCCACATCTAAGGAGAGTCAGCCAGGGGTTGCTTCGGAAGAAGCATGAATGCAGCTCCTTAAGGAAACAGTGCTTCTCTGCACTAGTGTTTTGTTTTTCTCTTTTTTACTTCTTCAGTCAGAGTCACTGAGTTATGATGTACCTAGAATGAAATTTACCTTATTGGTGGGCAGTTATGAATGGTGATAACATAAATGGTTCTGCAATCACCACAACCATCAAGACGTAGAATACTTCTGTCTCCCCACAAAGTTCTCTCGAATGTCTTTTGCTACCTCGATACTGGGCAACCACTGAATTACTCCTTGTTCCAGTAGTTTTGCTGCTTTTACAGTGTTATGGAAATGCAATCACAGAATATTGAGACCTTTGACTGTGGTTTCTTTAACTTTGCAAAACACGGAGATTTGTCTTTTTTATTGCACGTGTTAGCAGTTTGTTCCTTTTTATTGCTGAGTAGTGTTTTATTATGCGGATGTTCTACACTTGGTTTATCCATTCACCACTTGATGAACATTTGGATTGCTTACAGTTTTTGGCGATTATCAATAAAGTTGCCATATACGTTTGCTGATAGGTTTTTATGTGGGCATAAGTTTTCACTTCTCTTGAATGATACCTAGGAGCAGAATTACTAGTACTGTGTTAAGTGTATGTTTAACTTTATAATAAACTACCAAACTGCTTTCTAAGCGACTACACTTTTGTATGTCCACCAGCACTGTGGTCTTTTTTGGTCTGCATCCTTACCAACATTTGATATTGTCTTTTTTTTTTTTTTTTCAATTTGGACCATCTCAATAGTATATAGTACTGTCTCATAGTTTTAACTTCCATGTCCCCAGTGATTAATGATGTTCAGTACCTTTCCATCTGCTTATTTGTCATCCATAACTCTGTCTTGGTGAAGTATCTATTCAAATCTTTTGTCCATTTTTAAATTGGGTCATTTGTTTTCTTCATATTGGGCTTTAAGTACTCTTTATATATTATGAATAAAAGTCCTTCATCACATGTGTTGATCTCTGTGTTGCAACTCATCTCCTAGTCTGTGGTTTATTTTTAAATTTTTCCTAGAAATGGTTTTAGAACAGCAGATGTTTAAAATTTTGGTAAAGTCTAATTTACCAATCTTTCGCTTATGGTTTTTCATTTCTAAACCATAATCATATATGGAAAAAGGCATAGAAGGTATCCCATATTTGGGGAAGAAGAAAAAACAATAGGTACCTTTAGTCTACCTGGATTTCCACTCTCAGTCACCTTCACTATTGAAGTTTCTTTCCCCTAACTACCTCCCTCTCTATCATCCACATCTTGTTCTCATCTCTCCTGTGTGCACAGCTGTTTCTACCACTACCAGCTTTCTGTCTTACTGTGGGTCACTGAGGTCTGAGATGAAAATACCCTCTGCACTCTAACTTGACTGACATTTTTCCTTGCAAATTTTTAAGCCACATTGAAAATGTATCTCCTCTTCCAACGTGCCTCCAAACGACAAAAGCAAGGTCTGGATTCCATACGTACTTCTAAAGGTACTCCGTGTAGCTTTAGTATATGCTGTGGACATTTCATGTAAATGCTTCTGCCTGGATTTTCAAAATCTTTTTAAATTGATTCTATTTATCCAGCTCTGCCTGCCATGGCTCTACCCCACTGCAAATCTCTACTCTAGCCACATTACTTGCCTTACTATCCTTGGACACACCGTATTCTTCCTTGCCTCTTCTGCAGAGGCTGTTTCCTGTGTTTGGAATGGTTTTCCCTGCCTGCATCTTATTAGCCTGGAAAACAACTACTCTTTTTTGGGGATCCCATGAAGTCTCCTGCCCCTTTGGCCAGACCCTCACTGAGGCCCTCGCTGGTCTTCCTTCATCTGCTGTGCTCTCATCACAATTTGTATATGCCTCTGAGAGAACTTTCCATTCTGTGGTGATTACTGATCAGTAAACATTATCACTCTCTCTAGACCACAGATTGCTTCAGGACAGGAACTGCATCTGATTTATCTTTGTGTTTCAAGTGTTAGGTAAGCTCTCTGCCATGTTGTAGGGGCTCAATCCATTTTTGTTAAATGAGAAACTCCACTTTTCCCTTTTCCCTTGCTGTTTGTCTCCCATGATGTGTTTCCTTGATCTTCCTTCCACCAATTCAAATCTCACCTGTCCTCCAGGTCTAGGTAGGAGGTAGTCTCTTCCAGGCAGCCTTCCCTGACCGCTCCAGATTCCATCAAGAAGCTCTCAGTGTGTGTGTCTCTTCATCTCTCAGTCACCGCACTGCCTCCCACTGATGTTCCTGTTTCATTTACATTTATTCTGCTTCCATAGCCTGCTTATGGGGTAATGGAAGGCAGGGGCTTCGCTGGAGGCTTCTTTGTGTCCTAAAAAAAACACAAACAAACAAACAAACGTGGTATAATGTCACCATTTCCCACCCCTGGCTGATAATTTCTCAGGCCTTCAGAATTGACCATTACCTCCTCTGTGCCACCTTGTGTACAATGTAGACTTTGTGATGGGCCTCTGACACTCCATTGAACCTAATGATGTACCTACCCATCTTCCCATGACACGCTGTGAACTCCTCCAAGATAGGGACCATGGCACAGTTTTTAGAGTCAAACAGTCCCAGAGATCAAATTCCAGCTCTTCTACTTACTAGTTCAATGGCTTTTAATTGGTAAGGATTAACACTAGCTGCAATAACAACCCCACAGTCTCCATGCCTTAACACCCTAAGGCTTATAAGGCTTAATTCTCTGTTATGTCAATCTATGTGTCTGTTATATTAGTCTGTGTGTGCAGGGCAGGAGTTGCTGCTGACCACAGTTGCTCAAGAACTCAGGGTCCTTGTATCCTGTGATACCTCCATCTTCAGCATGGATGATCACTACCAAATAAAAGAGCAAGTATGGAGGATAATGAGGGGATTTTATTGCCCGGACTGGAAGTGGTATATATTACTTGCATTCATAATCCTCTGGACAGAATTCAGCCACATGGACTCAGTCTAACAGCAAAGGAGCCTCAGAAATGTATTCTTCATATGTTCCCGGCAGCAAGTGAGATAGGTTTATGTTACATATATACCATTGTATCTGTCACAGTCCTTGACCTCTCTCAGATCCTTTTCCTTCATTGGCAATGTGGAATTACATCAGTTAGGACTAGGTTTTGTCATATATAATAAAAAGCCTCAAGTTCTGCTGCTTAACCATTTTCTTCTTTGTTTCTTGTGTACAAAAGGATGTTCAGAGTGAATGGTCCAGCAATGGTACACAATTTCCACAAAATGGTCAGGGGCTCTGAATCCTTATAGCTCTGTGCTTAACTATATCTAGGATGTAGCCATTATGCTCAGGGTTTAAAATGGAAGCTAGAGGGGCACCTGGGTGGCTCCATCGGTTAAGCATCTGACTTCAGCTCAGGTCATGATCTCATGGTTCGTGGGTTTGAGCCTTGTGTCGGGCTCTGTGAATCTGCTTCAGATTCTGTGTTTCTTTATATCTCTGCCCCTCCCTGACTTGTGCTCTGTCTCTCTCTCTCTAAAATAAATAAACATTAAAACTAAACAAAACAAAAAAGGAAGCTAGAGCTCCAGATATCACATGCATTTTCCAAGAAGAAGGAAGGTGGAAGGAAGCAAAAAAGGGACATGTCCCCTCTTTTTAAGGAAACTTCCTAGAAGACTTGTGAGTATTTGCTTACATTTCATTGGCCAAATTTAGTTATAGAGCCATGCTTATGTGTGAGAGTATCTAAGAAATACAGTTAGCTGACTGAGCAAAAATATATCCAGTTAGAAATTGTCTATATTTCTAAAAGGAAGGGCAGGATGGATATGGAGGTAGGCAGCTAGCATTCTTTGCCTCAAAGGTGAGGATGTTTCCTTACTGGATTGTTTTAAGGGTCAAATGAGATAGCATATGAAGATTGTGGCCACCAAATAGTAGTTATTATAATTATAAGCGCAGTTATTGTTATTTGCATGTCCAGCATGCAATCAATGCATAGTTGAAATAAATGTCAATAAGCAAAGAAGTGTTGTCCTGAATTTAATTACTCTATTATTCCATTATTTATCTCTAATCATTAAGTATTCATTCTTTTATATATTGAAGACTCCTGTTCTTCTAAAGAGGTGCTTATTAGTTGCAATTTTGGTAAGGATTATTTTCTCATAATATCTTGTTGAGCCCAGGGCCACCTGCACTTAGGGGAGTAGATGAGAGGGTTTAGGACGAAGAATGAGAGAGGGGAACGACTATGGGGCTAAGATGTGGGAAACCTGACTTTAGATCTAGCTCTGTTACTAACCAACGGTAAGACCTAGGGAAATACCCTCACCCTCTCTGGAATTCTGTCCCCATCAACTGTAAAGTAGGCTCCCTTTCATGGCTCGCATACAATTAGGTATGTTGTCTTCATGCTAGTGATAATCTCTTACGAAAGAATAGGGGCTATGTTTCACTTACTTCATAAGTGCCCACAAGTACGTGTGAGCTGGACACCAGCCTAGGACATAGGACACCTGGTTTCTAGTCCGACTCCACCTCCAATAAATGGTATGAACTTGGGTATGTTGCCTGTCTGCCTTTCCTGGTTTTCACTTTCTCAGCTCTAAAAGATTGGCTGAGATGGCCTCTCAGAGGACTTGCAGCTGTCAATTGCTGATGTTGCAGTATAACCCCCCACTGCCTTCACTGCACATCCACCCCCTCATGTTGCTGCTGCACTATAAATGCTAACGTTTTCTACTGGCTGACGTAATTTTCGCTGGCTCTGTGTGCCTCTTCACAGATAGTAAACTGGCCCTTAGCCCTGACACACTTGGCCAGTGTCTGGTCTCTGGTTCCTTTCATCACAACCTGAGTCTTTAAACACTTCCTCTGGCCTGTTTCACATCATACATCTTCCCAAATGTCAAATCCTCCACTGCCTGCGTGGGTCTACTCTGCTGGCCTGAGCAAGTTAAATAATCTTTTATTTTTTTAATATTTATATATTTTGAAAGAGAAATATATTTATACATTTTGAAAGAAAGTGGGGGAAGGGCACAGAGATTCCAAAGCAGGCTGTGGCTGTCAGTACAGAGCTCGACACGGGGCTTGATCTCACAAACCAGGAGATCATGACCTCAGCCAAAATCAAGAGTTGGACACTTAACAATTGAGCCACTCAGGTGCCGCAAATAACCTTTCTGAACCTTATCTTGGCAATTTCAGAAGAGGTATGATGATCTATACAAGAGAGGATTTGTGGTGATGACAAAAAATAAGTAAAAACTCCTGGTACATATAAGCCCTTCAGAAAAGGAACTCGTACTTCTGTCATCACTGTTCAGAGCCTCACTTTACCCTCCAAAGCAGTGAAAAGGAATCTAGGATGGACATTTGATCACTAGATAAATGAGAGCAGGTATCCAAATTCCAGTTCTTAAAGCAAAATGGAAGCAGAAGGTGAGGGTGTGCAGGATCCTGTGTTAGAAGAACAAGTGACTCTCAGATCCTCTGCATCCCAGGTTGTAAAGGACTGCGAAACCAGAGGCCATGACACCTATCAAATGCCTAGCCCTGTGTTCACAGGTGTGCCCCAAGAGTAATAAATGCTCACAGGTGTGCCCCAAGAATATCCATCATCGTTCTCCTTAGGGAAACCCTACTACAAGCTGAATGAAACAAATGAGAAATTTTACTAGTATAAACTTTTCAGAGTGGTCTATTTCAAATCAGCTTTGTTTCACTATGAATTGGCTCAGGTAATTCCCATCTCTAGAGGCTGATAAGACATTTAAGCAATGTCAACAACAACATCAATAATAAAATTAACAATGGTATTAGGTACATCTTAAAACATCCCTTCAAAAAGGAGGTAGAATGCTGAAGGTCCCCACCAGCTTAATTGTTTGCTCTTGCGATTAATTGGGTAATTTATAAAATTTATTATTCCCTTCTGGCCAGAGCCTTTCTATAGAGGAATGTAATAGATGTAATTTGGGTTTTAAAACCAGAAAGGGGGATCAAGCCAAAATCTCATAAAAGACTCTCTAAATCTTAGAAGGATCCCTATTCAGCCTTGAGCTAGGTTAGGTCATCCTGGGGATATGTGTTCCTGTATTAGCAGGAGATCAGGGGGAGAAAATAACCGTGGAAGCAGAGGCTGACCTTCCTAAGGGCCACCCTGAGTAAGAAGCATGAATATTGCTTTTCAGACTCATAGGGAATGCTATGCTAGGAGCTTATATCTCTTCCACTTGACAGCCGAGAGGGGAGCAGGCTGGAGGGGCAGTCCATCTGTCCCCTGTGCTCTGCACACTTGGAGGCATTTTTTTCCAAAAGTAGAAAAATTCTAAGCCCATCAACAATCAGGACATCTGCCAGTATTCTGGGGCAATGGGACAGGCCATCCAGGAAATCCAAGTGATCTTTTTAAGGAGTATTTCAGATATTTCTGATGATTTAGGGGTAAGCCGGGCAGGGCTGAATTCGGCACCCTTTTATGGTGTCCCACAGCTCATGAACATGTCCTAAGCTGCCTGGTACCATGAGCTTTCGGAACTTCCCCACAGTGGGGACCTCCTCTCATGTCTCATTGTCAATAGGTCAGGCGCTCTCCCAATTGCTCTCCTGTCTGCTGTTGCTATCATTGGATATTATGTCTGGGAAGGGCACAAGGAAGGCCCCTCATCTTCTGGAGAGATGCGTGAGTTGCCCTCCAGGCAGGCCAACTTGCATGAAATTTTTACTCATCAATAATGATCAGTAATAATTAACTTTTAAGTTAAACTAGGCAGAGGAACAGGCAAGGTCTGCCCTACTAGATCTCTAGCCTCTTCAGGTTATGGCCGTGTCTTATTTGACATTGGGAGGTTCTGGTGCCTAGTACAGTGCCTGGTACTTAGTAGGCACTCAATATTTGCTGACAGAGAGAGTCATGTTTAGGCGAAGGATTAAGTGGAAGCCCATCTTGTTTGAAACCCACCTGACTTTATTGCCAAAAATAGACTTATTTTTCTGCTTCCTGTTGTATCAATTGAAAGTCCACAAATAAACAGGGTGCCTGGGCATGCCCTCTAGGGATGGTTAGTGGCCCAGGAGCACCCACACGCCCTTCGCTTTTTACAGTTATGAGTCTTTTCAACGTTTAATGGTACCAACGTGTGTGTGTGACAGCTTCTGGAATTGCAGATATAATTCAGAGATTCATTAACTTGGGCTGGATACTGCACCAGATGCTGTTGGATGATGAAGTTGAACAAAGAGAATCTTTGTTCCTGAGTTGCTTCACAGTCCAGAATGAGAGGCAGTCACTTAAGTGAGTATAGGACAATGCAATAAAAGACCCAGTAGAGGGATTTCAGAGTGCCCCAGGAGTGCAGAAAAGAGATTGGCAGAGGACAGAGAGAGCTTTTAAAAGACGTGAAATGTGAGCCGGCTCCTCAAAACTGACTAGCACTTGGCTAGAAATATAGAAATGAGGGAGTGTCATTGCAGGCCCCAGGACCAAGATTTGCCAGTTAAGTTCCCAGGAACACTCAAGGCTGCAGTGGTTTAGAGAGCAGTAAAACGTGCTTACTGTAGGACTTGGAAAGCAGCAGCCATGGATAGGGCAAGGAGGTGGGTTTAGGCCACATGAGGGTGCCTGATATGCAGGGTTACAACATTTCGGTTCTTACCCCATTCATTCATTCTTTCATTCATTCATTCATTCATTCATTCATCTACCCATTCACCCAACAAATATTTGTTGAGGGTATATCGTGTGCCAGGCACAGTGCTAAATGTTGAGGCTTCATGTGAGCAAAACACACTAAGACCTTATCCTCATGACACTGACATTCTAGTGGAGGCACAGACAGCAGGGAGGTGAGCACACAAAGGAAGAAGGTAATAGCAGGCTGGGGTAAGTGCTTTGAAGGAACTAAAGAGGGTTATGGAAAAGAAACAATTGGTGATTTCTTTAGATATGATCTTTTTAGGGGGCAGGGTGTCATTTAAACTATCCCCTAAGGCAGTCATTCAGCCAGGATAGATTGAGAAGGAGTAATTAGCGTGAGGAGCATTTAGGAGGCTGGTGTAGTCAATTGGGAAAGGCTCAGAGATGGGGGAAGAATAAGTGATAATTTAGCAAGAGATTGTATAAGCCACAATGCACAAGGTAAAGGAGAAGATGCACCTTGGCTGACCCTCAACGTTATGAGATGGCAATGCCTTTTTTTTTTTTTTAACAGCTATAGAGGGCAGTTGAACATGGAGCTCAGGTGAGGGAAGGGAGTTTGAGAGTCCACAGCACATAAGTCCTAACAGAAGCCCTTCAGGTGGGACCACACCTTGCATCCCACTGATAAGGTGTCTTCCTCTTGTCTCCTCTGTGCTGATGGCAACTTCGTGTTACCAACAGTAATAGCAATGCTTTTTCTTCATGAAGCCATAGCCCCCAGCCCCTTGGACAATGGTGGGCAGATTAAAATGGATTCTTTAGCCCTCGTTGCTCCTAGTTTGCTTGAGTTTCTAGGCAGGTGTGGCTACTGAAACAATCCAATACAGGTCTGCACAGCATTGTGTATGTAAGAACGAGTGTAATATGAGGGGATTACAAAGCTTCAGAGCCCACAGGAAGTTCTTCCCTGGGAACACTGGTTTGAATGTTTTTATTTGCACTTCCTTAAACGTAATCCACTTGTGGAGACTGGGACCCTCACAGAATATTTGAGCTAGAGGAGCCTGGAGGAGTCATGTGGTCCAACTTCCTGCTTTAGTACTGAGAAAGATCAGCATTGGCACCATCTAAAAGATGTTGTGTGTTAGACTGAGGTCTAAAGAGTTCGTGTGATGCTTTCTGCATTGGGCAGCTAATACCTTGACTGCATATACTAGAAAACTGACTGCTGGCCCAGTGTTCTTTCCATGATGCCATACCTGAAGTTGGGGGAGGCTTTTGGTGGAGGGATGGAACCCAGGCGGGGATAAGACTCACTGTAGACGTCACCATGCTTCCTGAAGTGGGCTTAGAGTCCTAGACTGCCACAGTTTGCAGAGGTATTTGAAATCATCTGAAACAGCTCCTCAAGTGGTACACATAGGAATCCTGAGGTCCAGAGACAGGGATGACTTTCCCAAGTCACCTAACGAACAACCAAGGACTTGGACACAGATAGGCTTTCTCCATGCTTGTGGTTCTGCACGCAGGCTGCACAGCAGAATGACCCTGGAGCTGTGAGAAAGTCCCCAGTGCTTGGTCCTCACTCCAGAGGTTCTGATATGGTTGGTCTCAGGTAGAACCTAGTCATAGTTTGTCTTTTTAAAAATTGTTACCAACTGATTGTAATGTGTAACCAGGGTTGAGAACCACTGTCTATTCCAGTGACTATCTCAAGATTCACAGCCCACTCACTGAGAAAATATTGACAGAGATTGCAGCAGTCTTAAATTTGTGGAGTGTACCCCATATGTCAAGATGCTTCCCACAATTGCAGACCCACTTGGTTTCCTAGCTGGTTTCCGGGGGGGGGGGGGCTGGGACAATTTCCAAAGGCCATCAACAATAGTAAATGCAGGCATCTGGGGGTTAGGAGAAAGAACTGAGTATGGATACCAAGGAAAGTACTAAAACCATGAATTTCTTATTAAAGAAAAACCACCAAGTCCTCATTTTCCCTCAAGCGTTGAATAGCCTCGTTTGCTCTACTTTTAAAATAAGGTTCATGAACCCCATCCTTCCTTCTCTCCTCCTTCCTCCCTCCCTTGTAGACCTTTTAGGAGACACAAACAGGACAGTGACTCCCTCATGCATTTTAAATTTTATTCAGGAAGCACAGATGACTTAACCCGTGTCTGCCAGTACTCTTCACCTCTCCTCCACCTGCTTACAACCAGCATATTCTTTGGTGTACCTTATCAGCTTAGGGCTCTGAATTTGAGCCCCTGGCAAATGTTAATTGTCTATAGTTCCTAGGGGCATCTCTCCACAGCCCTGTAAAGCCTACCCCCCCCCCGCCCCCACCCTGCCCTGCCCAGGGTCTCCTTGCCATCACTTAATGCTATGCCAGTGTCAGTTTAGAATCTTTCTGTTCCCTAATAGTATGATCCCTTCCCTTTCTGCCACAGGGTCTTTGCACATACTATCCCTCAGCCTGATAAGCACTCAAGTACAGATCTAATTTGTCATTTATTTGCATGATTATTATTTGTTCCATATATGTCTGTCCCCATTAAATGGCAGGATTTTTCAGAAAAGGTAATACAACTACTTTTGTCTATGTATTTCTGACACATAGCACAGTGCCTGGCACATTGTGTAGATGGTTAATAAATATTTAATGAATAGATGACTGAATAAATGGATAAAGGAGTCATGACTTGTTTGGGGGATTTAACAGAATAGTACATGAAAGCATTTTATAAATATAAAATTACTGTTGTGATGGGGCTGCTTTGTTAAGATGCCTGTTCTTTGTTGAGATGACACTATAGACAAATACCGACAAGGACCAAGTGTTAGATGTGTTATGGAAAAAAAGATTCTAATCACCAGAAGGTTATCACTTCTATCTGGGCCTGTTCCCTCATTGTTGATGCCCATGTAGACTTACTTGGCCCATGTATACTCCCATGTTATGTCCATGTAGACTCTGCTTCCCTTTTGGAAGAATTAGATATCAGACATGGGTGATTTCCGTCCTCTTCAGCTGTGGGATCTTCTCACTTGGTTTGTTGAGATGGTTTCAGAAGGGAATTTAAAATTTTTGAGTGCCATCAAGTGACAGGAGTTCTTTATATTGCCATTTAGTTCATCTTTACAGCGATTCTGAAGGCAGACATTACCCAACCTTATAAAAAATGAAGAGAGATTAAGTAATTCATTCAAAGTCTCACAGTTAATAAGTGGGAGATGTGGAAGGCAAACCAGAGTATGTCTGTCTCCAAGGTCCTTGATCTTTCCATCGCATGCACTGGCTCTCCAATAAAACCCAAGTGGCCAGGGCCCATGCGGACCTTGGGAAAGGAAAGCCAACTCTTGGGCTATTCACAGATAGGAAATCTGAACTACAGAGAAGTGCAAGTGATTTTCTCTCAAAGTAATAGCAAAAGATTATGGTACATTTGGGGTCTTGAACCCAGATCTTAACTATACCAGCCTAATGATATTTAAATTATGCTTGTCTGACATAAAAATATATTGTAACTTGCTAAAAAATGTACCGCCTGCTGGTAAGTGCTGCCAGTTGCTTCCATTTTAGTCTTTTTCCTCATCTTGTTCTACTTCATGTTACTCTAAAAGATGCTGCAGAGTCCCATTAAGCATTTTTTGACATCTGTTACTTTAAAAATCATACTTTTTAAATTGTTTTATTAACTATTTTTATTGAAAAAGTAATACACACATGGTGGAAAAATCCAAATGATACAATAGGGCGTATGGGAAAATGAAAGTCTCTCCCTTGGTTCTAGATCCCCTCCCACTATTACCACTTTCTTGGGCATCTTTCTGGAAATACTCTACATAGATGCAAATTATACTTATATATAAATATTATGTATATAAATAAATATGTGTGTATATATAGAGAGAGACAGAGAGGGAGACAGGGTCCTACAAGCACATGCACACGGTAATGCATACCTCTTCTAATGGCCAAAAATAATTCTGTGTTTTGCAGAAGTGATAATGTGTATCATCAAACATTTCTCTCTAATACTACCCAAATTCTTATTTCAAACTCTTAATTGCCTTTTATTTATTTATCTGGTTGGAATTCATTATTGGAGGTAGAAGGAACTTGGCAGCCCCAAGACATTTGGCAAGAAACGCTTGCTTTTCTTATCATAGTAATTAAAATCCTGTTCCAAAATGAAATGAATCTGGTGGTTCAAATGAGTAGATGTTTATTAGGCTAATAGAAGTGCCTTGATGTGGCACAAGCAGCACGGAAAGCTGGGAATCAGGATCCTGGCTATTCCACTAGCGGTGTGGTCCTTTGATAAGTCACCACATGTTGTTTGAGGTTCAGTTTCACTACCAGTATGTACAGAAAGCTGGGCTAAGTATTTTGGTAAGTCCCTTTCTCCTTTGCTACTCGATGGCTCTGTGAATTCTGGGTAAGAAAGTACCAGGCTAGAAATAGAAAACCTGGCATTTGCCACATCACAGTCATCAATTCTGTTGATTAGATAATTCCAGTTCTTTTTGGTACATGGTAGGATTCCCCCCCCCCCCGCCTCCTTTGATGTTAGTCACAGCCATGTGACTTGCTGGTGGTCCATGAAATGTCAGCAGACATGACATGTTTCACTCCCAGGCATAAGCTTTAAGAACCAGTGCATGATTCTCTGTATTCTCTTTTTCTGGCTCACTCACTATTCATGGACTCAGGAGAGGGAGCCCCCTTCAGTCTGGGACACCTCGTGAGGACATTGTAGAACAGAGCATAAGTGAAAACACAATAGACCTATAATGTAAACAAGAAAGAAACCTGTGTTGTGTTAAGCCGATGAGACCTGGGGACTGTTTGTTGTTGACACTTAGCTTAGCTTGACCAGTGTATCATGTGAATGCTACATGTGTTTCTGAAAAGTCAGAAACTTCAAAGCAATGAGAGAAACCTCCCAGTATGCATGTCGCTCATTTTGCATGTAGGAAGGACTTTGCACTGATCTTTCTGGCCATTTTTAATGCCTGGTAGAATCAGTAGTTGTCTATCTCCCTCTCTATCACCTTTCTTCTTTTTTTATTCATCTCTGTTCCCTTTTAATCTGTTTCCTCAACTTTTGACCTGTTTCCTTATTTTATATTCCGTCTTCTGAGAGCTTGCTCTCTCTTCTCCCATTCCCTCCTGTGCCTCTCCGTTCCCTACAAAGTCTTTTCTTGACACTTATCCCCTGACAATTGCTTCCCTGGGTCTGCCTTTCAGCTTCATAAAGCCCCATGTGGTTCCCACCTCCAGTTTTTTTCATGCATCTTCCTTCTTTATTTTGGGTCCTATCTAGTCTGTTTTGTCTGAATTCTCTGATCAAATGGACAAACACCTTGTCAAATACCTTTTTGGCCATCCTCATCCTCCATCTGCCCCTGCGACGCTAGATGACACCTTCTTTCTTCTTTGGTAACTTGGTTTCAGTGACTCTTTCATTTGAGAGGGCTTTTCCAAATTATGGACATTCACTTTTATTTCAATTGAGCTAACATTTCCTGAATCTCTACAATGAACGAGTCACTGCGGTGTTAGTAAGAAACCTAAAGGCTGTCTGACACTCAGGGATAGGGCTGAGGAAGAATACAGCATGTGAGGGCTAGAAATATTTCTGGAAAAGGACAAATGAGACCCTTGAGAGTTGTGCCAGTATAGATCCAGCACCCTTTTGTATTTACCGGGCAATTATCAGGTGTCAAGTCAAAGGACACCCAGAGCTAAGCAAGCGCATACCTGAATCAGAGTTGTGGTCAGGAGCCATGCACAGAAACTTACAGAAGCACATGAAGTACAGGAAATGGGATCTTGAATAGGCACTGAGGGGATCGTGTAACCAAATTCTGATGGTCAGAGTTCTGCCAACATGGAGATCCCATTAAAGAGCCACGGGGGCTCTCCAAGGTCCTGTCTTGAAGGTGCCACCTGACAAATGATATTTCTTACCAATGGGGTGGGGCAGGAGTGGGGGAGGTGATCATACAAGCAACTCCTCTTAATTCAAAGTGGACTGAGATATTTGCCACTAGTGGCTAGGAACAATTTGTCACGGCAGTAGAGCGAGGGAAGCTTTCCTTCCAACCTGGACAGCCATAGGATAATTAAGTAAAGAAGGCCTTGCAGAGGAGATCTGAGCTGGCCTCATCCACAGAAATCCCTGTGACGCTGGTTATGGTGTGGCGTTATGGAGAGAGGCTACATGAGGTGGAGGGTCAGGTATATGGAGGCTGACTCAGGTTTGCAGAATTCCATCAGCTCCAGAATAGGAGAGGTATGAGGCAGAAAGGCAAAGAATGGCTCCCGTAGTTTCTCCGTTTGAACCCTGATTTCTTTTTCCTTTGAGATTCAACTTGTCCCAGATGGGGCCTTAAGTATGACTCTTTTGAAGCAGACTGTAATTCTGAACTGAAGGGAGTTGTTTTGCAAAGTGGCTAAGAGTGTGTGTTCTGGAGTCACATGACCTGCGTTCAGTCTTGGCTTACCATTTGCTAACCAGGTGAATCCAGGCAAGCCATCTTATGCATCTAATCCTCTATTGTTTTTGTTGTTTTATCTACAAAATGAAAATGATGACAGTATTGTAGTGAAGATTCAATGAAATTATGCTTAGTATAGGCTTGGCATATGGGAAGTGTTTGATATATTATTTCTTACTCTAACTAAATGTATTGGTCATCTGTGTTTAGTTGAGAGGATAGAAACCCCTCTAGATATTTCAAACTGAAAAAGACTTAAAGAGTTCGGCTTTCAAAAATTTTGGAAGGACTGGATGCATAAATTAAAGCAAAGGACAGCCACCAGTTTTCAGCTTTGCCACCAGGGCTGTGAATCTGAGAATCCAAAGTTACTGCTTCCTCCCAGGGGTCAAGAAACTGCAGAAAACCACCATGGGCAATGGTCACAGCTGGTCCTGCAACCCCTGACAATCAGGAGAACATGGAAGCCACTGATAACATGTGGCCGAAGCCATATGTTCACCAGCACTGCCAGAGGAAAAATGACTTCTTCTCTTCCAACACTCATTTAAGTGCATCTCATAGGCAGAACCTAAACCATAGCAGGAACCTTGCTGACACAGGAGTCTAGGAAATGCAGCTTGCAGCCATCATTCCCTGGTACTGGGAGAGTACAAAAGAGGCTGGGAGCGATGCAAGTAACAACAAGTAATGCCCGGCATGCAGAGGATGTGCCTGCATCTGGAATTCTGACAATGGGCTGAAGGCTCCATTCTTTTTCCTTTCCATGCTCCATAGTTGACACCTCTGGAGAACTGTGGCTATCTGCCTTTGAGCCTCTCAGTCTGAGCCTGCCATCATCATTCGGCATCCTTACCTGACAGTTCTTGTGTCTCTGGCTGAACCCAGGGAATGTCCCAGGTCATACTCAGTGCCCCTGCCTGCCACAAGTGAGGTCAGTATCTTCTTTGTGATCATGCCAAATGCATTCACAGTGTTTTGGATCCAACTACACAAACTTTGGACTGGAAGGGAGACAGTTTTAGCTCTCAGAAAGCTTCAGCAACATATGATTCTCCTCCGCAAAGTGCCTCCCATATGTCCCAGCAGATTTTTCACACTTTCTTTCCTTTGAAGCAGTTTTAAGTTGACCAAGAGTTAGGGGCATGCCCTTCCTGCTCTAGCTAGGCCACCCATTGGCCGCGGGACCCCAGGCAAGTTACTTCATCTTTCTGGGCCTAGGTTGTCTTTTGCACGAAAGAGCGGTGTTAAGTTAGATGTTCTTTGGGCTCTCTTCCAGGCACGATATGTTATGATTGGAGGCTACAGAGTGCAGTGGTTAGAACACAGACCAGCACATAGACGGTGCTATAGAAGCCCTGGATATTACCATTATTGTCTCTGCATCTCTGCTTGGTCTGTTCCTGCCCTGCACGCCCAACGCCCATTCTCCCACCTTGGTAAGGACTCTTGGGTCAGAGACCATAAGAGGAATACCTCACCTTGTGCCCACCTTGTCACCACGGACACAGCTCAGGCACTGCTCATAAGCACATGTGACTCTTTGCCGAGCTGGGACACTGATGAGAGGCCGGGCAAATCCATGTTAGGACAGAGACACGTCATGGCTCATTTTCGCCTTTGAGGCCCTCTTTGTTTGGAAGACGGTTGTTGTCTAAAGGCAGCTAAATTTAGCCATATTTTGTCAGCTAGAATGTATGCTCCTGAAGAGAAGCCTTGCAAATCTCAGCCATGTCACACTTTATTAGTCATGCGAGCACTTAAAAGCATGCTTAGAGGAACCAGCTTCCTGGGATTGGTAGTAGCAGTGCTGAGAAATGCTGTGCTGACTCTTTCAGGATTTACCCCAAGAAGCAGGATGGAGGGGAAAGCATGAAATCTCCTAAACAATAAGTGGGGTTTTTTTCTTTCTTGCAAGATTGACAAATGGGATATTCAAACGAGGAGAAAATGTACAAAGTGGGATAGATAGTGTTCATGCGGCCTTTTTCTTAGACACACCATCCAAATTCTGCCCTCCCACCTCGGTTTGCATTTAGAAATACAGTTTTGTTGCTGGCATTTGGTTAACTATTTAAGGTGCAGACAGGGAGAGAAGGTAGCCTTCGTGGAGCACCCACAGTGGGGGGGGGGGTACTTCATGCTTATCGTTTCCTCTAGTTCTCAAAACAGTGTGATAAGGAGAGTAGTGTGACCCTCATTTTACAAAAGAAAAAAATCCCAAACTTCAAGAGAGATGAATAACAAGGGTCAGGGTGTGGTTTCAGTTTGCTTAACTCCTAAGATTCTCTTCTTTCCACAACCACGGTCAAGGTTAAGTACACCGAGATTCAACTTAAGCATGATGTTGAGATTTAAACACCCCTGTTTTTATATTGGCTTCCTATTTCATTCTCTGTCATTCCTATTGAGTTCTTTGTCAGTCCTGTGCACTTTCACTCTGCAAGGCTCAAGGGTCAGGATATATGTTCGAGCAAAAGCTACAGATCTCCAGATACCAGGCACCCTCCACCGGGCTGGGCCCAGGTTCCTCTGGCAATCACTAAACAAAATCTCCTGTCTGCAGAAAGAGACCTGTGTCTGCTCTTCCATAGGACCCACAAAATGAAAAGGCAAACCCCTCTGCTATCAAGGGGGAAAGGAACTCTCCACTGCTTTTATTCATCTGTGATTCTGTGGCAGGTTGACAATTTAAACTCTCTCCTAACAAACCCTTCCTGTAAAATTTCCGGAGTTTCTAAATAAAGATAAATGCTTAATTCAATATGACAAGATGCCTCCAAGCATCCTGCAAAGAGTAATCGTTTTGGTGTCCCGACCCCACCGCATTTCCTCTTTCCTGGGAATTAAAGGCCCAGTAAAAACACCGATCTGGATTGTCTGAGATCTTTTCTCTCCTCTTGAAGACCATAATGGGATTCATGACCCTCTGTGAACTGGCTCTCCGAATGTTAGTGATGGAAGGGGCCTTGGAGATGAGAAAATAAAGTCAATAGACATGAAGTGATCCATGCAAGATTGGACTGCTAGTTAGTGACAGAACCTGGGGTAGACCTTGGTCTTCTGACTTGAAGATCAATAGATAACAGCCCTGTAGCATTGAAGAAGGAAGCCTCTACTCTTGATGCCACCTCTTAGTAAGCTATATGACCTTAGGAAACTCTTAACGGGCCTGAGTCTCACTTTCTTGATCCAAAACAGGATGAAGGGTTGTAGAGGCGATTAGTGATAATAAAATATCCAGGTAAGCACTGTTGTGCAGTGAGTGTTCACTAAATGGTAGCTAGAATTATTAAGTGGTAAAAACAGTAAACATTACAGAAATTCAAGGAAGGACAAGAGCAACATCCTGGAGTGCTAAGGAAGGATTGCTCAGAGAAGGGCATTGAGTTAGGCCTTGCAGGCCTGATAATATTTGGATGGGAGTTAGAATGGGTACAGCATTGTTGATGGGGCAACGAAATGAATACACATCTGATCCAATTTAAGAACAATGAGCAAATAGGTTTGACTGGAGCACTAGCTTCAGGAGAGTGAGTTACTGGAGATCAAACCGCCAAAGCCAAATTGAGAAGAATTTGAACACCATGCTAGGAAGTTAGAGATGTAGGCAGTCGGGAACCTCTGAAGGTTTTTGACCAGAAGAATTGCTGAACTCCATAAATCAGTCAGGTAATGGCACGGAAGGTGAACTGAAATAGGGAGCAGCTGGAGGTTGGAAGAATTGTGGAAAGGTTCTTGTAGCAAGCCAGCAGGAGAGGAAGAAAGCAAAGGAAAGTTGTGGCATCTGAAATGAATAGGAAAAGATGAGTGTGAAGGATATTTTAAAGGAAAAGTTGGCAGGAAGAATCAATACTATTGTAGGAAAGAGAATTTAATTAGCTTTGTAAAGTGGAGAGAGAATATTCATGGCTTGTTGGGTTGAGTACTATATTTTAAAGCAAAGGTGTCCCAATCCACAAATCTAAGAGAAAAAGAACATGATAAATGATTAAGCTACATTGACTAAAAGACTTTAAGAAATGATAAAATGAACTCAAATGAAGATGAAATGTTCCGGATCTGCAAGTCTTGGCTCAAATAAAAACCCTTAGGGTTAACTTTCAATACACATTTTGGTGATTCTTCAATGTCTTTTCACTAATGGCACATCTCGTTGCTGAAAAATGATGGTTGCATATTAAAATCAGTAGCAAATACAGCCTTTCTTCTACCTTCCCTTATTTCTATAGGTTCACCACATCAGTTGGAGTCTTACTTAAAGGGCATATATTTTTTAAGTTAATAGTAATACTCAAGGCCACTGTTCTCCAGCAGTGTTTGGCAGGGGCTGAATCCCTGAGCTGTCTCCTGAGGAAAGGACCTGGTCAAATATGGCCTGAAAAGGTCATGTATCCGTCACAGGTCAGTCAGAAGATAGAAACCTACCAGTTATTTGAACGTAAGGAAGTGAATATGAAGATAGATATAAAATTGTTAACTAAGTAACTGAAAAGGCAGAACAAAAACCTCAAGTTAACACAAAGGTAGCAACTGTAGGAAGCAGTGATCACCCCTAGGGCTTGTATTATTAAATATACCAGCTGGTGTTGATAGGCCTGGTTCTATTAAATGCTAGAAACTTACAGGAGGAGCACCAAGTTGCTAAAACTTAGTCCTCTGAGGAGGGCGATACTGTTTGTCAGGTGCTAGACTCTCACCTCAAAGGAGGAAGAGCTCCCACGGGTCTGGGATCCAGACCTCGGAGGAGTAGTGCTAGCCGGCTGGTGCTGGCATCTCCTTTGCAATGTGGCTGGTTCTGCAAGTGTTGGAAAAAGAACAAACTGGATTCAGCTGCTGCCTCGAAAAGTGCTTGCTGCTGCCAACTCAGAGTGCTGCTAGGATGATGCTTACAGCAGTAAAACAGACAGGAAACCAACAGGAAACTCCTCCGCCATCCTCCCTCTCTCTCCTCAGCGCCCCCTAGTGGCAGAGCATATCGGAGGCCAGATGGCAAAACAGATCAAGGTCTGCAGAGTACCTGCATTGCAAAGGGAGCAAAAAAGATGGGTTTATAGCTGAGACACAATAACTTGATAACTGGCACATACGGCTCTGAGCAGTTCCAGGGAAATCAAGGTATCTTTGTGTAAGTGAGTATTCCTCAAACTCTGACCGTCTTTGCATTCCCCTCCCTCTTCCCCATTACAATGAAAAATGTAAACGCAAATGGGCCGGATCTATATCTATTGGCATAGAAAGATGCCCATTACCAATCACTTTTATATGAAAAACAGATTATATGCTTATGCAAAAATAGAGAAAAAGGCTGAAAGCTGTATATCACACTGTTCACAGTGGTTATTTTCTGCCAGGGAGGGTATTCATGGGATTTCTTTCACTTTCTACCTCACTTCCATAGTGTTTGAGTTTTAACATGATTAGCTATTATTTCATAATCAGAGAAAACAATACCACTTTTTGGGTAAAAAAAAAAAAAAAAAAAAAAAGGAAACCGCCTAGAAAAGGCAGTCTTTACGATGCTATCAGTATTCCTGTTAAGATGTAGCACTAAAATGAATGTACTATTTTTGATGAGAAGGTAAAAGGTAAGCAACATTTCCTGAACACCTACTGCATGCCAAGCTCTTGGGAACGTGGCATCGTTATCCCATCTAATTTTATCATCCGTTCTGTTATTCCTGTTTTCCACATGAGAAGCAAGGCTCCGAAGTATATGTAATTTCCCTAATACCTAATAAAGAGAAGAAGGTACTACATACCTACTGCATTGTACCACTTCATTAATAGTTGAGATGTTTATTTCTCTTTTGTTTAGTATAATTTACTGTCAAGTTAGCTAACATACAGTGTCTACAGTGTGATCTTAGCTTCAGGGGTGGATTCCTGTGATTCATAGCTTACATACAACACCCAGTTCTCACCCAACAAGTGCCCACCTCAGTGCCCATCACCCATTTTCCCCTCTCCCCTGCCCAGATGTATATTTCTTATATTTAATTTGCCCTTTCTCCCTGATATTTTTTTTAATATCCAAGGACTTATATCTTAATTTTCTAACATAGCCTAATCCTTTTGAGGGATGTTATGGGCTGAAATCTGTCCCCCTCACAGTTCATATGTAATTTAAGGACTAACTGCCATCCCCCACCCCAGGACTTTAGGATGTGACAGTATTTGGAGATAGGGCATTTAACAGGGTGATTTAAGTGAGGCTGTTAGGGTGGTCCCTAATCCAGTCTGACTGGTATCATTATAAGGAGAGGAAATTTGGTTACACAAAGAGAAAGCAGGGGTGCATGCACATGGACTGAGGGGAGACTCTGTGAAGACACAATGAGAAGGCAGCCATGTGCAAGCCAAAGAGAGGCCTCAGAAGAAACCAAACCAGCCAACATCCTGATCTTGGACTGCTAGCTCCAGGGCTGTGAGAAAATAAATTTCTGTTGTTTAAGCACTGAGTCTGTGGTGTAGTGTTATGGGGGCCCTGGAAGACAAATAGGAATTGGTTTATAGTTGTTTAATTTAGCTACTAGTACTTCACATATAGCACATCCTTTGTAAACATTTGATTATTTATCACTTTGATCTTCTTCCTTTCATTCATTTATTCAGTAAATCTTATTTGAGCAGTTCCCTGTGCCGTGCACTGTTTAGACCCTGGCGGTAAACTGTGGACAAGCCAAGAAAAAATTCTGCCATCATGAAAATTAGATTCTACTAGGGGAGAAAACAAATAAGATATGTAAGTAAATAACACTATGTTAGCAGTAAATAAATACAGCATATAATATAGTAAATAGTGACAAAAGTTAAGGAAAGGGAAAAAGCAAAGCTAGGGAGAGAACATGGAATGGGAGAGGGGGTTTCCGGGGAAGATGTCATGAAGTAGATGACATTGGAATAAAGACCTTGCTTGCTGTTAGCTCAGATACTCTCCAAATCAGAGGGTAGTCTTAAGTGGCTTTCCAAGGTCATTTTCCACTTCTGAGTCTCCTAAAAGTCAGTAGACATGGACTTCCTGTACCCTTCCAAATCCAAACCTGCATTGCAATAAGTCATTAAGCAGCTGAAACATACACACAGGTCAATCACAGGTCTGTTTCTCCCTACAGGAAACTGATTACTCCCAGAGCAGCTTTTCTGGTTCAGAAACCCTCCCCACTCCCTACTCCCCACTCCCCACTCCCCACTCCCCACTCCCCACTCCCCACGCTCTCCCTTCAAATCTTTACTGTGGCAATCATTCAAAAAAAAAAAAAAAAAAAAAAACCAAAGAGGGGCGCCTGAGTGGCTCAGTCTGTTAAGTGTCCAACTTTGGCTCAGGTCACCATCTCGCAGTCTGTGAGTTCGAGCCAGCATCGGGCTCTGTGCTGACAGGTCGAAGCTTGGAGCCTGTTTCCGATTCTCTGCCTCCCTCTCTCTCTTCCCCTCCCTGCTTGCACTCAGTCTCTGTCCATCAAAAATGAATAAACGTTAAAAAATAAAATAAAGAAAAAAAAGGAAAAAGATAGAAAATGCCTAAAAGTACTCGGATTCAGTCAAAAATGGAGATGGCTTTTAGCCTGTTTGCATTCCTACTAGAAAAGACCCAGGGCATTTTCTGTTTGCTCACACAGCTTCATATTTAAACAGCAACAGAAAACAGGGAAGGGTAGGAGTTGGAGAAGAACCCAGAGACTGAATCATTTCCAGGATTTACTGATTTGCTGGCTGACCTCGACTAAATCTCCTTAACCTCTCTTTCTTGAAACCATCGTTTCACACAATAGCAGGGATAAAGAAATTTGCGGTTTTGATGTTGTTATCAAATGTTTAGAGCTTGTGGTTAGAAGAGACAAAAGCAGGCTGCTGTATTTGCATAGCATTTCCATTCCCCTTCTCTGGGCTCTGGTTGCTGTTGTAATCAACACTGGGACAGGCACTTCCTCTCCCCAGCCCAGACCCTGGGAGGAGACAGGCTGCCTGTGACCTCCTGGTTCCCTGGCTCTTGAGAACAGCCATTGTTCAAACCTGGTGGCTGTGAGCAAACACTTCAGGCTGTGGCCGCCCTGACCTGCAGCATCTCCACAATTTCAGCCTCATTATGCCTATCTGTACCTGCAGGGCAATGTCAGTGTCAAGAAAGAAGCCTGGTACACAGGGAGAACTAAATGATTTTCACAGACTCCACTGAGCCACCCTGGTTACCTGGGAATAAAGAGCATGGACAGGGCAGGCAGCCACCCAGTGAGGACCTTCCCTTATGATTTATTTCCCGGTTCTGGCCCTGCAACTGGTGGAAGCAAATCTCCCGTGTTCCATCGCTGCAAATGTGAGGTACCAGCCACCGTGAGGAACTCTTTCCTGGGCTTCTCAGACAAGTAAAGGCAGCACAAGGTGAAGAGGCTCTTGGTAATTGAGGCCTGGAGGCTACTAGCAGCATCCTGGATTCGGCCCATTCCCAGGACCTCATCCACCCATGCCAGATCCCCTTAGGATTCCCCCAAATGACAGATGGCGCTCCCGGATGGCCAATCGGCACAGATGTGATCCCAGCCTTTAGATAAACAATAGCCCTTACTGGCATAGACAGTAACCTAAATTTGTCCAATTATAAGTCCAGCAAATGACACAGTCTTGGACAGACAACTGTTTGGAGGCCCCCATGGTCAATTTAAGGACAGAGGCACAGCATGGAGTAGATGGGGTAATGTATGGGTAAAGTCTGAGTTCTGGTCCCAGCTTCTTCACCAAAGAGCTGAGTGACCTTGGCCGAGTCACCTTCCTCCTCGGGGTCTCAGTGTCCTCATCCTTATTGATTGTAGCTACAGGTCTTTCCCACCCATAATCTGTGTCGTGCACAGGTCAGTTTTAGTACCTGCCCATTGAGATCTTATGAAAGCTCTTTGAACCTCGTTCCACTTGTAGTGAGACTCATGTGTCCCAGTATCTGGGGCTTGAGGATAGGAAGAGGAGAACACTCATGGCTTTTCCCTTACCTCTGCCTCTGAGCTCTTGTTTCAGGTGAATTCCTTTAGTGTATAGCTCACATATATCAATCCACCTCTGGCCTGTGATGATCTCTATATAGCCCTCTACTTTTTCATTGATAGAAAATATCAGCAAACAATCCCACAGACAAGGCACAGGCCTCTGTGTGGGATCCAAACCTAAAACATTTAAGAGAATGAGGGAAACCATAAACACCTGACCTTAGATACCCTGGCACTTGAAAGTCCATCCCTGCTAACCTGGGCTCCACACTCTGGCCAGATGGGAGCAGCCAGTTTCTCCTTCCTCACTACCTCTTTGCTTCCACTGCCTGTTAATTTCCTGTTCTGCCCTTGTCTTCCAGTTCTGCTTGTTCCTTCTGGACCTTGTTCTGGGAGCTTTATGGTTTCACTCCCAAATGGCCCAATAATGTACTTTCCTCAGTGTAGTTATTAGTTCCTTTCCAAGAGGAATTCCCATGCTAACTGTTGTGTTAACACATACACACATCCAGTCCCTCGAGATTTGTAAATCCTCAGCATTTCAACCTAATAAGAGTTGTTGAGCACCTACTGTGCTTGGTACACGGACTGCTCCCTGGGGTCTGAAAACGATGCATCCAAATGGGTACCTACTCAGGTGGGAAAACAAGATGAAAACACAGAATACTGTTTATAATTAACTGGCAAAATGTATGCTGGGAGAGGTTAGGAAAAGGTTGGACGAACGATACGGGAGGAATCCTCACAGATGATAAATCTTGAGAGGGGCTTCAGCAAATGGGCTGCCTGCACCTGGTATATTCTCCTGGAGAAGTCTGTCATTTTCAAAGTGTAAGAAGCAGAGCCATCACCCTCTGAGACGTGGAGCCATATTCTATTCAAACACATACCTCATTAAGAAGTTGAGCTTGAGCTCATACGTGACTTCTCCAATACAGAGATGATACTGATCCCCAGCTGGTTTTCCTCTGTCCTCCCACTTTGTGAACATTTACTGTAAACCAGGCACACTTCTAGGCTCTAATCTTTACCCTCATGGAGCTATATTCTGGATTGCTCTGTGTTGGAAGGTGAGTTGGTGGTTATATACTGGTCTGCCACTGGAAACAGGCACTTGGAGTCTGGTTGTCTGCCCGGCTGGTTACATCAGTGGCGTACATCTGTGAGAATAGGACTGGGACACAGGATGGTCCATGAGTGCAGACACCAAGAAAAATAAAGGCCCAGGGCCTCCTCAGCAGCAAGTATGTATTCTTTCATACATTCTTTCACTGGCCCTTTATAGAGCACTGTTTGTGATAGGGGATAGAAATGGGAGTAAAACCATTCCTTCTCATTATGGAATAACCAGTCTTTTAAATCCTGTATGATGACTACTGTGATATAATTGGGTTCTGAGAACTCCAGGAGCACAAAGTAAGAAGAAACCAACCCTCTAGGTCTAAGGGTCATCAGGGAAGTCTTCACAGAGGAGGTGACCTTTAGAAAAGTAGTACCAACTCTCTAAGCAGAAATAAGGTATATGAAGTCTACAGAAGCTTAAACATGTTAAAGCATCTTCCAGAAATAGAAGTTCAAAATAGCTGTCATAAAATTATTGAGGTGGAGCAGATGGGAAGGGAGGGCAGGTCCATGAGACATCAATAGACAGCAGGGTCTTTCATTAAACCGTATTTGGCTTCCATCGCATAGCAGCTTCCATCGCATAGCATACTTACTATGAGAGTTTCTAAACCCATGGAATCCAACGTTCTCCCTGTCTCTTGGATAGCTCTAGTACTGGGGTGAAGGGAAACTGAATTACCAGAGGCTGGTAAACAGTGACATAGACAGGAAAAGGCTATAGCCGCCATCCAAGCAAGATAGGGTGAAGGACTGTACTAACTGATCGTGGTGGAGGAAATTAGAGTTGGCCTAGCCCCAGTCCAACCGTTGGCTTTGTAAAATAAAAATGTATTAGTTAGGGGCGCGTATGAAGGCATTTTCCTGTGTGTTAAAAATTGAGGCCCACAATTAAAAAGAAACATTTATTCCTAGAATTCTCTTTGAAGGTGACCTGTAAGAACTTGGGATAGTGGTTGCTAGGGAGTTGCAAGCTGGTCTGTGAGCCCCTCTGCTCTCACGGAGATTGCCTGAAGATGTATCTAGTTGCTGAATAGAACGTGCCTCTTTTGCTGTCTCTCCTTAATATGATGAAGTCCCCAAGCACAAGGGGGAAAGTGGGCCATTCGGCACAGAAGTGATTATAAAAATTGACTTTTCTGTTGATTGTAGATTCTCTGACATGCCTTCCACCCCATGGTGTGAGAGAAGAAAAAGTGTGACAGGTCTCACCCTGAAGGCAAAGGCACAGCACTTGCTAGGAACTTCTGCCAACCTGGCAATCTGGTGCTACAGCCAAAGGTGTCCTCCAGAAACATGGAGCCGAAGGACATCGTGGCTGGCCCTTTCCTTTCGCCTCTGAAAGCTGCTATTCGATACTTAGTTCTCTCTTCACTCCTCTGAATATTTCCCTGAATCTATATACTTAGGTGTGAAACTCTTTTGCAAGGGAGTCTAAATTTTGCAGCTGGATTTTGGGAGGCCATAGAGAAGGAATCCAATAAACTCCCTCCTTCAAGCTAACAAATGCCAATTAAACAACTATGCTTGCACCTGGCATGGCAGAAATTGCTTTAAAATCCTCAGCCTGTAGGTGTAATTGCCAGATCATATATAGAAATGTGGGATTTGGGAGTCGTTTTGGGTGATAGTGAAATGGTCCATTTATTGCCCTTTTCTTGGCTAGAATGTTCCTTGAATGAGTTGTTTTCTATTTATTGGCTTCAGCTATATAATGCCAAACATCTGATCAATGGAGCCAAAATTTCAGCCCATTGTTTGCTGAACAATATGAAAATGAAATAATAGGAAAATCACAGGGGGAGGAGGTAGCGTTAGTACAGGGGAAGGATGAGCGGGGGTGATCTGTGTACAACATTCCAAACATTTAGATTGGATCAAGTTTTCACTTAATTGAAAAGATCTTTCTCAATGATGTGTTAGGGACACAAGTCCTGAGTGTCAGAGTGACTCTTAAGTCTGGTTTCCTGAAAATTCAGTGTTGCCCTCCCTTTTTCTGGGTCAAGCAGTTATTTTTGGTCTTTCATCTTGGGATTTCTGACTATTTGGAATGTCATGCTGATAGTGGTGTGCCCAGTCCAAAATGTGTTCAGTGAAAAGTCAGGAAACAAAGATGTGGTTTCCTCCTAGTCACATTTCAAGGGGAAGGCTGAATGGCTGTTAGTTCTCCAAGACCCCCTACTTTCTGGAGGTTTATGGTAAATAACCAAGGCCTTAGGCGAGTGATGTAAAGGAAACCGAAATTGACTTCAGGTGTTTCCCACCATGCACCATCTGATCTGCATTATCTTTCTGTCTTTTGTCTTCTTCCAAACAATAGGTCTTTCAAGGCCAAGTTGTTTTGTTTCTTTACTGTGATAATACTTAATTGAGCCCTTAGCATGTACCAGATGCTGTTGCACATTCATTATCTTACCCAACCCTACAACAAGGTAGGTACTATTATCATTATTCCTATATCGTAGGTATGAAAACTGAAGTTCAGAAAGACCAAAGACTCTCACGAACACACAGCTCCCTTAAGTTGAAGCACAATTGGAAAGCTAAGTGTAGCTGCTCCAGAATCCTTTTGCCTAATCATTGAACTAAGCGGCCTCCCAATTGAAGATCCATCTGCCCCCTAAAGCCCTTTGTAACGACCCTTTGCAGAGTGAAGTCTCCGTCCTCTGGATTTCTTTTTAAGTTACTCTCTGTGGCACCTACCTGGAAACTTTCTGTTGTCAAATAAGTATTATTTAATTTCAACAGTTTTTCTTGTTATCTCATTGCTATTTAATTCTTGTGTTTGACTTGTGAATTTTCTTCTAAAATATATTTGAAGATTTTATTTTTACGTAATCTCTACACCCAACATGGGGCTCAAACTTACAGCCCTGAAATCAAGTGTTACATGCTCTACCCACGGACCCAGCCAGGCGCCCCTTCTAAAATATATTGTAAATTACGATAAAGTGCAGGCCGTGTCTTCAGTCTCTTTACACTCATCATAGCCCTCCAAATTGCAGGAGGACTTGGAGGTGACACACAGATGGCAGGCTTCCCTTGTTAGCCGCAGCAGCCGGTCATTTGCCACTGTGAAACCGTGCAGTTACATTGAAGCTACACTCATATGGAAGCTAGCTCCAACAGGAATGGGTGCTCTGAAATGTCACGGTTCTGCTTGGAAATGTAGAACTCTGAGCTATGGGTGAGATTTACCCACTTGTTAGTAATAGCTGGAACACTGGCCGAGTTTGGAAGGCTACAGGCATTTTTCTGACTTGAATCTTGGCATTTTAGTAAGACCTCCCTCCCTGAGGTGTTAAGTGGGGGCCTGAGAAGTGGGTAGGCAGCCAGTGTACAAGTGTATAAGACTTCTTTTCTGGAGATTACACAGAAAATGCAAGCAAAACTTGCAAAGTGGTTTCTATGTTCTTGGAGTTGTCATTTTTGTCACTTTATTTGGCTGTGAAGCTGATTTTCACACAGCCCTGGTGGTTGTTAAAGTAAACACAAGTATAGTATTAATATCCCCTGCATATATTTAGGTAAAATTGACATCCAGTTGAAGTCAGGAACTGGTTTGCTTACTCATGGTTCTTGGAAACTGTACACATACTGATTTAATACTTATGTTCCCCACATATACTTCCTGACTAACAGTATCTTCTCCTCAACTTTTACAAAATTTTACAAATTTAAGCACACAAAATATGCTTAAAATATCAAGTGAGTATTCTGCAGCCACTATACTTTGAGAATCTGCCAGGCCTACACTCAGAACATGATTCTGAAATATTTAGCTTTGAAGCTTTGGGAATGTGGCAATTCATTCATTCCTTTGGATTCATTGGTTATTGACTACTATGAAGTAGACATACACTTCTTGGATTAGTCGCGCCTATTTTGCAAGAATCCCCATTGGACAATTGAATTGACCTTGGCTCTTTATCAGCTCCAGCATATTTTAGAGATGAGATGATGCCTCAGCCAACATGATGTTCAGAAGTAATTGGTGTAGGAATGAGCCTAGAATTGGTCTAGGAGTGAGCCTAAGAAAAGGCTCACTCCGGTATGGGACTGTTGTTGGCCCCCAAGTTTGATTTCCTCAACTGTGACTAACTGTATTTTATTTTCATCTGTAGTGATGAGCTAATGACAGTTTTGTGGTGTATCTCTGTCTGTATCACCACACCCCCACCCCCGCACCCCTGGACAGCCCAGCTCCCTGTAGTTGACTAGAGTGCATTACGTGTTTGGTTCAAAGCTATATAAACCTAGTCCTTGACTTCAGGGGGTTTACAATCTATTTGGGAGAGAATAACTAAAGACCAAATCATGTACATTGACTAAAAATTCGATGTAAAGTCAAACTGTTAAAATCCTACAGTAACTGGGGTGCCTGGGTGGCTCAGTTGGTTAGGTGTCTGACTCTTGGTTTCAGCTCAGGTCATGATCTCACAGTTTTGTGAGTTTGAACCCCACATCAGACTCTGTGCTAGTGGTGCAGAGCCTGCTTGGGATTCTCTTTGTCCCTCTCTCTCTGCCCCTTCCCCACCCATGCTGTTTCTCTCTCTCTCAAAAATAAATAAACTTAAAAAAATCATACAGTAATTGCCGAGTGAATGGTAATTACAGGAATTAAAGGAGGGGAGATCACTGTAGTCTGAGGCATCAGAATTTTGCTAGCATTTATTAAGCACCTGCTGTATGTCAAGCTCCAAGCTGTTGATTCTCTCTCATTTAGTCTTCAAATAGAATCCAAACCATTTCATTAAAAAAAAAAATTAGTAATATTTTTGTTGGGATTGCATTAAGCCTAATACAGAGTGCTTCTCAAATTACAATATTCAGCCCACCCTTCTAGAACTGTTGTATGTTTCTCTGTATATTGAACTCTTCATTTGTATCACCTGGTAAAATATTTGACTTTCCTTCATGTAGATCACACTTCTTATAAGGTTGTTTCTAGGTACTTCATGTGTTTGGCATTATTATGTTTGGATTTTTTTCCTACCATGTAGTCTAAGTAAATATTGCTGGAAGCTATCTTGAACCCTCTTGATTCTAATAGGGCCAGTCCTGAGGGAGTGTTTTGATTGTCTTAAATTTTGAATTTTTTTTTAACATTTATTTATTTTTGAGACAGAGAGAGACAGAGCATGAACGGGGGAGGGTCAGAGAGAGGGAGACACAGAATCTGAAACAGGCTCCAGGCTCTGAGCTGTCAGCACAGAGCCCGACACAGGGCTCGAACTCACGGACCGCGAGATCATGACCTGAGCCGAAGTCGGATGCTCAACCGACTGAGCCACCCAGGCACCCCTGTCTTACATTTTGTATGTTTAATGAAAAGCCTTCTGAAAAAAAAAATGTATTTATCACTTGTCTATAGTTACACCTCTCACTTCTGATTCGTGACTATTGCATTATCTAGATCTTTCAGAACAATAGTCAAAAATTGGGTGATATTTTACATTCTTTTCTTATTTCTAATTTTACAAGGACTGTCTCTCATTTAGTGATTTAACATTTGGTATATATTAGAATCACCATGGAAGACCCCTCCCCACCAATCATGTGTATTTGAGGTGTAGAAAAGAAGAATCTCTATAAGTAAATTTGAAGATATATCAGTCTTACTACTATCGTTTTTACTTACTATTATCATCATAGAATTTGGTATACAAATGTTATTATAACATTTACTGAATATTACTAAGTTCCAGGTACTGTACTAAGCACATAAGATATACCACTTTAATTATGCTCACACCAACCCTATGTGGTAAGAAATTATTATGCCCATTTTACAGACAGAGGAGGCAGAAAGATTAAATAATTTACTGAAAGTCTCGCTGGCAGAAAATGGTATAGCCAGAACTTAAACCTAAGTCACAATGATTTCAGAGCACATTACTCATAACCAACCTTCTATACAGCTAAGTGTCATGATCAATGATGATATTAAGGATCTTTCTTCCCACTTTTATGAAATATGCTTTTAAAATTTTACCTAATGCTTGTTCATTACTCACTGAGGTGGTTTTTCTCCTTTGCCCTATTGATGTTATTCATTATATTAATAGGTTTCCTAATATTAAATCACTTTCATTCTTAGGATAGTTTATCTAATTGTAGAGGACAATTCTTCTAGATGCTATTGAATTTGATTGAGTACTATTTTATTTAATATTTTTCTGCCTACATTGATTAGTGTTATTGATCTGTAGGTGGTGTGTGTGTGTGTATGTGTGTGTGTGTGTGTGTGTGTGTAGTCATCAAGTTTGTGTTGCAAGGTCATGCTGCTTCATTAAAAAACAAAACTTTAGCTTTTCAGCTTTTTCTATGCTTTGGAACAAATGATGTGGCGTCAGAATGATGTGATGTAGTTCTTTCAGCGTTTGAAGGAATTTACCGATAAAGCCTTCTGGCCTCTTGACATGGTTTGTAGATAATCTTTAATAACTTATAACATTTCTTCCATGGTGATTGATCTGTGGGAAAGCATTCCTTATGGGTGAAAAAAGTGTCATTGTTATTTTCTGCAACCTGCTCGTTACTGAAAACTTAGAAAACACAAAAAGTAGAGAGAAGCAGAAAAATAATCACCAGAGTTCCATAGCCAGGATCCACTGCATTATCATTAAATGGATTTCCTTCCACTTTTTTCAAACTCACCATTTTTGAATTTGTGCTGCACACAAAATTTTGTATCCTGCTCTTCTCAATTAAGGTGATAGCATAAACATTTTACTTTTATTATATAGATTGTGTTAAATTACTAAATAATATTTTCTCACTTTCAAGGTACTCTATCTGGATTTAAGTTCTGCACACTTGTTTAATGATTGCATTCTAATTCAGATAGCTGTAGAAAAAAGGAACAAAGGAAAGATACTATACAAGTGAATTATCATTAAAAATGATCCTGAACATTAAAAACCATGTTTCTTGGCAGTGAGTTCAAAAGAAAACCAGGGTAGATTTCTGTTCCCTCCAGTTTAACTCATTTTTCATATTAAATGTTCAGTTAATTGATAATTGTAGCATTCTATACTAGGAAACAAATAATCAGAGTAGCAAATGACTCCATTGGTGCAGGGGAATGAAGCAAGGAGATTCTTGGAAGAAGGAGCAGCTTTAATATGTTTTCAAAGGATGAATAAAAACAGTAGCAAATAGAAAAGTCAAAGGTACAGAAATATGAAGCAGGGTCGTATGTTTTGAGAATTATAAGTGGTTCCTGAAACACCAAAAGTGATAGTCAGGGGCAGAAAGTAGGCCCAGAGAGGTGGGTGCACTTGAGATCAATGAACAGCAACCCTCAATCTCCAGTGATCTAGAAGCCAAGGGCAGTTAGATCCTCTAATTCAGCTGTGCCTATCGATATCATTTCAGCCTACAAGTGCTGTCAAATTGCCAAGTTTTAAAAACTATTTTCAAGTCGATGCTTTTCTTTAATCCTGATTTCTTCAAACTTTGATTTATTAGGTAATTATTTTCTGCTTAGTTAGCAATAATTAGAGTCTTATTTTGTGTTCTCCCAGAGGCAGATGCTAAGACAGAGGCTTTGAGTACACGTATTTTCTTTGTAAAATGATCCCTAAGAAATATAAGTAGGGGAGTGAGGAAGGGAGAAAGAGAAGGAAAGGCAGTCAATATAATTACTATTGTGGAAAATGGCGATTCATTCCACCTGGGAACTCCAGGAGTCTAAAACATGCCCCCTTGAGTCATTTCACCTGAGAGGCAAGGGAGCTGGGGTGTGTATACACCAACATTAGTTGGTGCCCATCATTAGTCCAGGATTGCTGGGGGACAGTGGGTAGTTAGTTCTTTGAATGTCTGGTCTGCTATGGATGCCAGCAGAGTGGGCTCTGGAGGCCAGTGAATGACCTCAGGTAAAGTGGTACAGATGGAAGTTAGGTCAGTATGCACTGAAATAAGGCTCAAGGGGTATGGATGGGATGCTGATAATTTCTGCTACCGCTGGGCAGTTTGTACTTTAGACATGATATAACAAAATGAAATTTTTAAAGCTGCTTTGAATCTATAGGCTTTTGTTTCTTTTGACAAAACCACAGAATCTTAAGAATCACAGAGCGTCACACCCATTCTTGCACAAACCTCTTAAGTTCCAGGCTTAGAAATCATTCATGGAGCCCCATTTTAAGCTCCCAATGACTTGACAATTCCTCCCTTCCTTCCAAGGCAACCCATTGAATCTCCCGACTCTTCTGGGTTTTAAAATGCATCTCCTAAGAGTCTGCAAAGATCTGTTTGCTGTCCATTGGCTCTTGGCTGCATGCTGAGAAAATCTAATTTCTCCTTTACGTGGGGGTTCCCGACCCTGGCTGTGTGTACAGATTTAGGGAGGGAGAATTCCTTTCACACACCTGAGTAAGAATCTCTTGGCAATGGGACTGAAGAATCCATAGAATTATCCCAGGACATTCTTGCCGAGACAGTCTAGCCTCATCTAGGGGTTAGAGTTTGGGACCATTGCTCTATATATCATCTTTCAGTAAACTGTCCCAGTCATCACAACCATCTCAAGAATTCCCTCTCCAAGGAAGAGCTTCCTCTTCCCTGCAAACATCCCTAATATGACATGACTTTGAGTTCCTTCAGCATTCTCTCCGCTTTTCTGACTATAATTGTATCTATTTTTATATTAAAATGTGCCACCAAGTACTGAATATAATTGTGATCTCAGAGTGTGGAGCATAGCAAAATTATCCCCCCTTGTCTTCTAAATACTGTAATTTAATTAATACAGCCTCAGGTCACATTAGCATTTTTTGAGGCCAATTAAACTATGGATTCGTGATGAACTCACCATTGACGAAAGCCTCTAAATCTGCCTCCTTTACCTTGGAAATTGGATTTTTAGTTTAATTTGGTTTGGGCTGAAAGGCAATACTCTATTGTTTTCCCTTTTCTTCAGTGGTGTGTGTGTGTGTGTGTTTAATAAGGAAACTGAGTCACTGAGACTTGGTTATCAATTAGATATTTAGGTGTGATTAAAGTAAAGGGTTAAGGATGACTCCAAGGATTCTAGCTTGAGAAGATACATGAAGCTTCTACTTAGTAAGAATTTTGGAGGCGAAGCAGTTGAAGGGTTGAGTAGAGATGATAAATTTGCCTTTAGCCATGTTGAGTTTTTGGTGTATCGGGTAGAGATGTCTAGTAGATAGGTATGAAACTCAGAATGCAGGTTAGAGACAAATTTGGAGCCCACGGTTTTCTTTTTTTTTTTTTTTAATTTTTTTTTTAACGTTTATTTATTTTTGAGACAGAGAGAGACAGAGCATGAACGGGGCAGGGTCAGAGAGAGGGAGACACAGAATCCGAAACAGGCTCCAGGCTCTGAGCTGTCAGCACAGAGCCCGACGCGGGGCTCGAACTCACGGACCGCGAGATGGTGACCTGAGCCGAAGTCGGCTGCTCAACCGACTGAGCCACCCAGGGAGCCCACGGTTTTCTAGGTGATAGTTAAAACTGTAGAACTATTTCTCATAGCTTAGGTTATTATTAACAAATTTTGTCAATCTGTTTTAGTTATAATACAGTATTGAAATCATAAAGGACTGCAGTTTGGTTCTAAAGACCTTCCTCCAGGCTGACGTTGATTATCCAGAACATATTTCTGTATTAAACCCATTTGAATACCATAAGAAATCTTGTCAAATTTCTAAATGAAGTTCAGACATATTATTTCTCTCATTTCCTGATGCCCCAGATTAATAACCAGGTAAAAGGAGTAAGCTCTGAATTCAGGAAGAAGCCATTAGCAAATTATGTTTCTGTTTGCAATTCCAGTCACAAAGTTACTTGTTCATAAAGTAAGTAATGCTTTTTGGCTAAAAGTCTTTGCATGTGAATTGCCTTCCAAACCTGGCTCTCTCTAAGTTTTTGTTAAATCGTTTAAAAACATTTGGCGAACCAAATATGGCTTCGATTAGTGATGAACACTCTTTGTCCAAGAATAAACTTTTAGGAAGAAAACTCAATGAATTAATTTAGAAAATAAAAGTAAGCCAAAACAATCTTAGCAAAGGTACAGACAGTTTCTGGAACAGCCAGGTCTCAGGTTGTGAAATGGTTAAAACAAGAAAAGCATTTTGGGGTTTCATTGGAGAAATGGTCTCTGGGATTAAATTCTCCTTTGACTTGACTTCAAACAAAACAGAGCAACAGGATGGGGTTCTTCGTGCTCTCGGTGTGTATGTGATCACTTCCTTGTTATGAATTGCTTTTAAATTATTCCCTTTGCTCCTGTTTACCTCATTATTCTTTGAGCATAAATCTTACCCTCAAATAATTTATGCGTAAAGGAATCTGATAGAGGAACAGAACAGGCTCACCAAGTGTCTCCTGCTCATTACAAGTGAATAAATAAATAAGAATACCAAACAATCATTCTCATCAAAAGAATGTGGTAGGGTTTTTTTTCCTAGACATCTCTAATAATTACTGAGGGATTAGGGGAATCTATCCACTGTGAAACTTAGCAGAGGCACATGAAAATCAGTGCAAATAACTGGGATTCAGCCTTGGCGGCATTATTTTCTGCCATAATAACCCTCTTCACGATTAATCAGAGACTTTATGCTATTGGGAGCCCAATTCTCTGTGGAGATAGTGTGGGCTAGGGGTAAGGTGTGTTTTATTGAGGGAAGGGTGGTTATGGTAAAGCACTCTTTTTTTGTGACACACTTCAGGGAATTGATACAATCTCTTGCCGCAGATTATCTGCTAATGCACACTTACCCTGAGTTTATCATGAACAGAGGAATAAATCTCACTGGCCCACGTGGGTGTTGTGCATACACTTTTGTTCTCGTTAGCACAGCACACCAAGCGAGTAATCTCATCTCTTCCTCCTCCTCTCTCACCTTCTTCCTCTTCTATCAAATCTAAGCTTCAAATGCCCAGTCCAGTGTCACGCTTTATTACCGCATATACGTTGTTCACTTACTGTGTCTTAGACTCTGGGAAAGGTACTACCTCCTGAGTCTTCTTTGGCATCCAGAAGCTCATGCTAATAGTGAGTGTATGGAAGGCAGAGGATGCTGAATTTCATCCTAGCCTAGATACAAATGAATCCCATCTGAAGTTTAACCCCACTGTGGTAGATGCTGTGCCCTTCTGCCCAGATTCCCCTGGGCAGAATAAAGGACTTTTCACTCCAAGTGCTGAGAGTACTCACAGAAGGCAGCCATCAGCTGTCAGCCCTTTTTGGACATTGCCTTTTCTGATGAAAACTGTTTCACGAAAGGTCACACCTCTCTCCTTGGCAGCCCACATTCAATCCAGTGACTGATTGACATAAGGGTATAAAGGGCCAGCTCTCTGCCCCAACTCAGGACAACTTTAGAGGACCATCCCAGCTCCAGAGCTCCCCATTGGGTCCCTGGAGCTTGCAATGGGACTTCATCACAGCTAGCATCTTCCTCTGCCCAGTCCTCATCTCTTCCACTCCCTTTCACAGGTGCTGTTCCCAGGAGCTTTCCCTGATGAAAGCCCTGCGTGCTAATCTCCATCTCAGAGTCTGTTCCTGGGGACCCACTCAACTTTGATGTGTGTAAATTGGCTGTATCTTATGTTATTTCTTTTGTTATACCCCAGCTTTTTCCAAAAAAAGATTTAATTCAGGTCAAGACAAAGTCTGAATAAGGAAAGTTCAGTGGTACTGGGCTTTCAGCTGATACATACATGGTGGAGCATCAGAACAATTGAGGGAGATGAGGAAGGCTTTTAAAATTGAGGTTCCCGAGTGCCCTTCCTTAATAGGACTCTCCAGGAGTAAGGCCTGAGCAACTCATATTTTCAAAGACCCTCTGGTATTCTGAAGTGCAGTCTTGTTTCACAGTCGTGGCTCTGGGCCATCCTGGCATCCTGACTTACAGAAAACTCAAAGTACCAAGCCCCCAAACTGGCTCTTCCATTGCCCTGACAGAAATGTGACGGTTATTAATAAGTTCAAAATGGATCACTTGTGTTTTCCTCTTGGCTCCAGGAGAAATGTATCTCTGGGAAAGTTTCCAGGGTGTTTTTAGGTCTGCCCTCTACCAGATACTCAGGTCTAGCCAACAACTGATACATGTTCCAGACCTAGGAGCCCTAGTATCCAGCTTGACTCCGCTGCACTTGGAGGAGGAACACAATTGTTCGGCCACTAAAGAGACTGGGGAGCTCAAAGCCGTGCACGCACATTTGCCAGCCAGTATGCTCCGTGGGCCAAAGGGCACACGTAAGCTCTTGGAAACTTCGTACCGCCCTGGGAGTCCTTACCAAACTTGGCCAACGTGAATATGTCCCTGGAAGTCCATTGGAGACAGTGCTTGGGCACCTCATTGGGCCTTGGAAGCATACTTCCTCCCCTCCAGAGGCATGTCTTGTTGGTGAAGATCAGTTACATGCTCACTCTAGTGCTACTTTGGGAAAATCATTGAAGTTTGCAACTGTCTTTCAGGGCTCACTCAGGGCTTTCTCAACATGACTGTACCCTCATCCTCTAGTACCATTCCTACGACTGTTACCACTCATCCACCCTCCCTTCTTTATCTGGGACTCTGTTGCATAAGCTGTTTATCATGGAAGCTATTAAATTAATCCTTTTCTAAGAAGACTGTGAAGACCTTTGGAGATCAATTCCTCATGGTGGAATTTCAGTCATTCTGGCAGGACACGGGGAGATATTTTTGAGCACAACACGAATTCCATGTTCACCTTCAAGTCATACAGGAGAAGAGAAGACTGCCTATGTCTAATTCTGAAACCGTCCCAAGGAGGGCAAGAGAGTGCAAGAGATTGACCTGTGACAACCAAGAGAATTTTCCTAACAGGTCTTCTGTACAGGGGTGCAAATGAGCAAGGGCCAGACTGCTGCATTTTGAAAGCCATTGCTGCACTTGCATTGAGGCCATGAATTTCATGGGTTTCTCTCAGCCGTGACCTAGGGGTGATGGAAGGGGTACTAAGGCAGGCATTTCTGGGAGACAGAACTTCTTGGACAGACAGCTTTGGTTCAAGGACTCTCCAACAGCCTTGTAGAACCTTCCTTAGCACACATGGAGGTTTGGAATGCTTCCTCCCAATCTCTCAGTCTCTCCCTTTTCACTGAGTAACCAGACTTGCATGGCAGTCTGACACGTGTCCTCCATCTCCCACCTTTGCCCCATTTTCTCTCATAGGCACTTTCTGTAATAAAACCCTCACACGTTTAACCCCTTCTTGCTTTCTTCTTTTCCAAAACCCAGATTAATGAACTAGTCTTCTATCTTAGGTGCCAATATTTGACTATGTAGTAACTTTCTCCATCACCATCCCCCATCTCAGAAGAAGTAGAAACCGTCCTTTCCATTAGGGCAAAGGGCTGGAGACTCAGTGAGAATACTTAGGGAAAGAAATCACAACCAAGTAATAATAGCAATAATAACAATAACAATACCTTTCAAGATTAAAAAGAACAATTCTATCATGAACTTAGTCTCCCTAACTACTCCATAAGAGGAGAAAAGGGAAGTATAACAATTTTTTATCGAGTGCCTACCACATGCCTTGCATTTGCTTCGAATTTTCATAAGAGGAATATGAGTATCAACCTGGGTGAACAGATGAAGATTCCAAAGCATGGAAAGGCAACGTAATTAACCCATGGTTACATGTTAGCAAAAGGTGAGCCAGTATTCTGCATTGTATGGACCTCATACAATGGCATTGTAGGACCTCAAAATCTGTGCAGTACCCACATGTTGGGGGTAAAATAAGGATTTCTACTCCAGCCATTTGATTGTAGGATGGAGAAATGGAGTCAGTTGTCTTTGCTGCTAAACATGTACTAGGGCCTTTTCCTGGTTGTATTGATAAGCCACAGGTGACCCCTTTGTGCTTTCCTAAGTGTCAAACAATTGTGAAAACAGACTGCCAGAGATTCTAAACAAGAGCAAATGCTCCAGGCTCCCCATTGAGGAATTGCCAGGATTGATGGCAAAGCCTGGGAGAGCAAGAAGGAAGATGAGGCGCTGCCTTGTATACAAAGAAAGGCCAAGACAAAGAAACAAACAACAAAATGTTCCCGGAGAAGGCAAAGCAGAGCACATCTTCACTAATAACCAGAACATCTTACAACAGTCCCCTCACCCCATCCCTCCTGGCCATTTGTGAGCCGCTTTTCTCTTAATGTTCATCTAGATGCTAATTTGAATTTGATTCACAAAGTTTGATGTAGGGAGACTTTAGGAAGCATTACACAATGTTAATTGCCCCAGGCCCTACTCTCTACCAGGGGATGATGGCTCTGCCTTCTTCAGCAAGGGGAAGATCTCATTTGGTCCAGTGGAAAATGTGGTTCCCAGGAGAAACTGACTTCCAGAGATTCGGAGAAAGTTTAAATTTCCTTATCCACTTGAATCTAATTCAAGAAGTGGTCAAGGCACTCCGGAATGACTTCTTCCTTCTTTGTAGAGCCAAAAATTTTTCTGTAACAACAACAGCAACAATAAAATCGTGGTACAGAAGCCCTTGGGAAGGTTCTACTTCTATTACTAGAGAGAGTTTAGAATGAGAAGAAAATTACACCAGTGTCTTTTGCATCCTGGAATCCTTCCAGTTCCCAGCATATCATATCACTCTAGTCTCTGGAGCAGGGATAGGAATACATATCTCCTGAGGTTAAACAAATTGAGCGGCAATCCACAATTTTATTTCTTGACTTATATGTATGTATATATATTTGTAAATTGGGTGAGTGTACGATTATCATCTGCTAATATTTCAAGACATGTATGTATAATTGCATTAAGGCTTCTAATTCATGAGAGTAGATTTTAAATCTATATTTCAGGTAGTCTTTTATCATTTTCCTTTTTGTTTTTGTTTTTAGCTGACCTCTTTTTCTAATTAGATTATCATTGTTTACATCCTGTAAATGGCCTTGCTCCTTCTTGGAGTAGAAGTATAAGCTCAGGTATTTTCTTATTTTCATTTGTACTTCCTTAATACATACTATCTTCTGTGGGATGGTTCTTCATGGATCTCACTTGTTTCACATGTCTTGAGAGCAGAGGCTCTGACAGCTTTCATTCTGGGCTGTCTTTTCAAGGATGTTTGTATAGCAAACAGCCTTGAAACATAAAAATCATGGCTACCTCCTGTAGCAGACAGCAAGTTTGTTTTCTGTCCAGTATGATAAAGATAACATCTTTCTCTGGGGCAAGGTTTGGGCAGGTTTTCTAGCTGTCCCATTATAAAATATTTGAGTTTCCTTCACTCAGGCTTTCTCAGCTATGATACAAACACACTGAACGTGCAGTGTCCACCCAGGCTGTCTGTGCTGGCCCTGTGGGACTTGTCGGGGGGCAAGGGCAGCCGGGACAGACATGAGGTTCCTGCTGCAGTTGTGCCATGAGTAATAATGTCCTTTGTCTCTAACCCCGGAGTCTTGCATCTTCTGCCAGCATCCATGAAATGTGGCACACTCACTTGTTAGCCTGCAAGTGGGTTGAAGCCTCAGACCCTCCACAGTTTTTGACAATACCTTTAATACGTTTTTAAGTAAAGGAGGGATCTTTTTTAGTTGTTTGTCCATTTTAGGAGGGTTAATTTGGTTTAGACTACAGTTGACCCTTGAACCACACAGTTTTGAACTATGCGGGTCCACTGATAAGCAGATATTTTGGTGAATACAGTACAGTACTGTCAATGTAGTTTATCTTCCTTGTGATGTTAATAACATTTTCTTTTTTCTACCTTACTTTACCGTGAGAATACAATGTGTAAATATATAACGTACAAGATGTGTGTTAATTGACTGTTACCAGTAAGGCTTCCAGTCAGTAGTAAGCTGTTAGTAATTAAGTTTGGGGGGAGTCAAAAGTTGTAGCAGATTTTTTACTTTATAGGGGATTGGCTCTCTTAACACCTGTGTTGTTCAAGGGTCAACTATATGTAATATTGCCAAACTCACCCAACTACATGCACCCTAACTCATCCCAACACACTGACATGAAGACCAGTGCAAAGTTTCCACTGTCTACTTCTCTTTGTTCTGATAAGCCCATTCTTTCCCCAGAGGGTAACTTGTCTGCCAACCCTCTTGGCAGGCACACCAAGAGGTGTTGCTTGGGTACACTGACACATAGACTGAGGGAGGTTACAGGTGAACTCATATAGTGAGCATTAATGAAGCTAATGTCTTTCCTTTGTGGATAAAATAGAAGTATCAAAAGAAATCATAATGTCTTCTGATGATCCCAGACGATGACCTTGGTACATCCTTGGAGACCACTGCTTCTGAATGTGTCTTCCTCACCAGTACATTAGCAGCCCCATAATATCTATTGGTGGACTATCTTTTGATGTACCAGTCAGTGAGCTAAGCATTTCAAATGAACAGTTTTATTTACTTCATATTATATCCAAGCACTTTCATATTTGTTTATAAGCCATATATGACTTCTATACATTAAGTAACTTTCACATAAACTTTTCACAAACACGGTGGATAAGAGCCTCTGTGGTCACAGTCTGAGCTTCAGTATTATCTCTCTATTTCACAGCAAGACAGGAGGCCGAGGTGACTGATTGCCTAGTCTCTACCCAGCACCAATTTGTATGCATGCCAGCATACCTTCCTTGTTCAGATGGTGTAGGATAGGCCGTCTAGTCTTCATTAAATGACGTGGGATTATGAGTAGAACTTTTCTGTTTAATGAATTCAGTCTTGTTCTGAAATAATATTAGAAGAAGACAAATTTAAGTATGCTCTTTGTTTTTATGCTTTGAATATAAAGATTGAAATTTTTACCTTATGGATCTGAGGAGAGAGAGGGTAGGCAGATTTGGGGTAAGATTTGTTTAGGAAACAAAAGGAAAGGAGAGCCCACCCAATGACTCTTTCACACTCATGGGCATATACACGATCAAATACATACATGCATGGGAAACAATTAATTCTACTGGTTCCACAGTTAAGATATGATAAATTATCCTCCTCAAACAGAGACTCCAGCAAGTCAGACACATCGGATCTGAGCACTTGAGCACGTCACTTGACGCCTGCTGGTCTTTAAAAAGATTGATTATCCTGACATGCTCTGAGAAGACCACCACCACACTCCACCAGTATTTTCTGTCATCTAAAAACACTATTTCAATTTAATAGAACACAAGGAAAGTTTCAAAAATGGCCAGGCAAACTCCACCTCTGAAGTTTTAGAAGGAGAGACTTCCGAGGGTCTACAAGTAGTAAGAGTGCTAGTGTTCATTGACATGAGGAAGTGGGGAGATGAGGGGGATGTGCTAAAGGAGAGGGGTCGGGGAGGTACATGTTTCAACAGGAGTTTAAACGGATGTGGGAATTTGTTGTACACCCTAGCCGTAAAACATTGCTGAGAAGCTCCATTTGTATTCTGTGGAAATATTTCCGGGAATAACTAAATTCGTATCTGTTGGAGGCTGCAAAGGCATGTGGCAGGAAAAGTTTCTGAGGGTGGATGGTGGTTGGGGAAGAGGTTGGGCAAGAGGCAGGACATTGGCTGGGCAGTGGCAATGTCTTTCTTTGTGTGTGAGTCTTTTATGTTGTTGGAAAGCTCCATGATATTTCATTCCCTGGCTGAACCTATCTTTGCCATCCTCAAGCTGATTCTGGTTCACAATAATTTTCTGACTCACAATAGTGTTTTAAATGCAGAAGCAGTGGACACTCATTTGTCTCCCAAGACTGTGTCTCACAGGAGGATGCTACATATTTCTGGTCCCTTTGTGGAGGAGGAAACATAACATAAAAATGATTAAGATAAATAAGCTAACTTACCGTAACCTAGGACAGTATACGTCAACAGTTTTTCTTGGCTGTTGATTAGGAAAATTTGAAATTAGAGAATAGAGTAATAACTAGGAATTTTGAAAGTTTTTTTTTATTCTGAAAATAAAATATTTTTTATTTTTTTTAATCCTTGATTATATATCAAAATGTTCCAGTCTTAAATTAGAGACAAGCATAATGAGATCATAGGACTGGCGTCTAGCCTATCCTTCTAATTTTGTAGAAGAAGAAATTTAGGCTCAGAGACATGAAGGGACTTATCTGAGGTCACACAGCATGCCAGAGTTGAAACTAGGTCTGGAACCCAGGGGCCAGAACGAACTATCAACTCTTCTTTTAAAACGCAGCATTTCCTGAAGGATCAGGAATAATTTTCTAGTATCTCACTCCACAAATGAGTTTTCTCCTTGGCAGTAGACAGATGGACAGCTAAACATCTTTGAGTTTTAGAGAGGTAGAGGGTACAGAAAGCATCAACAAGAACCCTGAATACATTGTCTGTTCTGTTTACTGTCCTGTTCAAAAATCCTTCAGTCTCTATCATCATCTACGGAATAAAAACCAAACTCTTTGTCTACACAAAAAACAGCTCCAGCTTTCACAGCCACTCTTCCCCTGTGATCCACACCTGGTCAGATACCTACTTGGTGCTCTTCACTGGGAAGACATAGGGGACACACTAATAATGGCAAAACCAGATCCTCCTCCTTATAGGGCTCACATTCAATAAGGGAGAGAGTGACCAAATAGAGAAATGAATGGACAAAGTAATTGATGACTTATACTGACTTCTGAGGACATGAAACAGGGAAAGTAGCAAACAGTGGTCGGTGGTAGTGAGGGAGGGAAGGGGGAAGGGATTTCCTAACTGCTTTATCTGGAAATGGCGTTTGTCCTGAGATCTGAATGTGTTGATGAGTCAGCCCTATTAAGAGCTAAGGAAAGAATGGTCTAGAGAGAGGGAATTGCAATTTCCCCAACGGAATAGCTGGCTAGTTCTCACCTCCATTCTTTTCTTTTCTTTTCTAATGGTTAATGCCATTTCTGTTTCTGCTGCTGGAAATGCCTTTCTGCCTAGACTGGCCAATCCAATTTGAAGCAGTACTGAAGAGTGGTTACAAATGTGGACTCTGAGTTCAATGTGTGTTTGGTTCTCTCTTCACCACCTACAAGCTGGGTGGTCTTGGGCAAGTCACTTCACCTCTGTGAGCCTCAGTTTCCTCATCTTTAAAGTGGAGATGGTAGGGGCACCTGGGTGGCTCAGTTGGTTGAGCATCTGACTTTGGCTTGCATCATGATCTCCCAGTTCATGGGTTCACGCGACATGTTGGGCTCCCTGCTGTCAGTATGGAGCCTGTTTCAGATCCTCTGTCCCCTTCTGTCTCCACCCCTATTCAAACACTCTGTCAAACATGGATAAACATTTAAAAAAATAATAAAATAAATAAAGTGGAGATGGTAATAAAACCTACCTTGGGGGATTAATATGAAAATTAAGTGAAATATTTCATATAAAACACAATATAGTAAAACTGCAATAGTCAATAAATGTTGGTTATTATCTACTCTTCAAGACCCAGCTCAACTCATATCTTCTCTGTAAACTTTCTGGACAATAGCGGCCCAAAATAGTATTTGTTTCATTGGACTTCCTTTGTTTCTAAACCTGAATCCCCCCTGACCTCTGTAATTTTTTTGTATCAACATTCTCCTGTTGTATATTTTGTGTATCTCTTTTATTCATCTTCCCAGTAGATTGTGTGCTCCTTCTCTGGGGTCCTGGTGTATCTTCACATTGTCTTGCTCATAATGACTTACATTACGTGTCTGTTCAGAGTGCATATGTATGGGTGGCTGGGGAGGAAGAAGAATGGAGAGGCAATGCTTCTATAGGTGTGTAAGTTAGCATGAATGGGTTATAGTTCCACTTTTACCCTCTTGATTGTGGTGGCCTGCCTCTCAGCCCCCCAGTGATCTGCTCCTGGTATGCATCCCTTATATAAGCCTCCCCACTTCAGGGAAGGTGAGTCTTTTCACTTGATTCTATTCAACAGAATATGGAAAAGTTGGTGGGGTGTTGCTTTCATTATTAGCTTGTAGAAGAGTGTGATTTCCACCTTCCTAGGTGACTCTCCCTTTGATGAAGCAAGTGACCACATTTTGGAGAGGCCTGTGTGCAAAGAACTGAGGGTGGCCTCTGGCCAACAGTAAGCAAAGAACTAAATCCTGCGAACAAAGTAGGAGAACTTGGAAGAGGGTCCTTCCCCAAATGAGCTTTCAGATGAGATACAGCCCTAGCTGACCCCTTGACATGAGCTTGTGGCAGACTCTCAAGCAGAGGACATAGATAAGTTGCACCTGTATTTCTGATTCACAGAAACTGTGAGGTAATAAATGTGTGTTGTTCTGAGCCCTTAGGGGTAATTTATAATAACATGGTAGTTATTTGTTCTGTAACAATAGGAAGCAAATACGCTTGCTAACTTACCTTGGAAAGATAACTACATCTCTCTGAACTAGAGTTTCCTCATTAGATATCTTCTTTTCTTTCTGTCAGGCCCTGGAGTGGGTACCAGGTCTACAGCAGCAAACAAAACAGGCAACATCCTGCCCCTAGGGCCACTGGTCTAGCTGCAGCCCCCATAGGATATTGCTATTGCTTACACCCTGCTGGCTGCCCAAGGAACATAGTGGTTTCAGGCCTTCCAGTTAGAAGGCCAACCCAGCCAGTAGATAGAGAGACAAAAGCCAGAGCCATTCTGGAAGCCCTTAAAAAGGAAATCAAATTAAGCAGATGGGGACTTTCAACATAAGCAGATGCATTTAGGTTTTCCTTTGTTTTGTTCTGTTTTGTTTTATTTTGTTTTAAATTTGCTGTGCTTTTAAAATGATGGCAAACGTGGGGCTCCTTCTAAGAAATAAGTATGTGACATGGACAGCCATTCTGTAACCAACGCACATTCTGTTTACTTCCAGCTCAGACTGAAGCCTTCTTGCTTTTTCAAGAGAGAAACATGATTACAAGTATCATTTGATGCAAGGAATACTAGGACATCATCTGTATGATGGGGTCAGTTCTGGGCTATAAAAATGTGTCCCTGGAAGAGGCCTTGTTTCTTTGAACCAGCCCCACACAGACTGTGGGACAGCTGTCAGAAAGGAATTCACAGTGTCCCAACCTCTGGACTCCTGAGCCCCCTCCTAGCTTTTACGTCTCTTCCCTTGGCCTCCTCCCCTAAGTAACATTCCCTCCACCCTACCTCCCTCAGGTACCACTTTCCAGCTTACCCACAAAATTCTGAAGTCTACCTTTTGTCTTCTTCATTAATACTCAATGGCCTATGTGAAATCACTCTCTGAAAGAAATAAAACTTGTTTATCTTCTTTCAAGGCTGAGTGAAAGCCTCAAAATTAAATGGCTGTTGCCCCCTGCCCTGGGTAGAAGAATTCAGGTACTTTCTTTCTTCTTTGAGATATACATCCACCTTTGCTCTTCACCCTTCTAAACAACAGACAAAATGTTGTCTTTACGAGTAGGACTCATTTACTGGGTTCAGTGTGTTAGCTCAACCCCTTAGAGCTGTGTGGCCTGTGGCAAATTATTTAACCTCTCTGGTCTGTTTTCCAAATGGAGACAATAATAGCATCTACCTCACAGATAAGGTATAAAGTCCTTAAAATGGTGCCTGGCACAGGGTAAGCACTCAGTGACTATTAGCTCTTACTAGTAAAGATAGCAAAAGGAACAAACAAAACAGGCCGTTTTCGTTTCCGGTTACATTGAGTTTGATCAGGACTCAACCAGAAAAAAGCTAGAAAGATAGGCAACAGTTGTCCTGAGAGCCTTTGCAGTTTGGATTCAGATCCCCCTTGACCTCTGTCTTTTTCTAGCTCCCCTCTGTTCTCTTCTTGGCCACACCCTTTCAGGGCAAAGCCCCTCCTGGGACCACCACCTCCCTTCCAGAATCAGATTTTACTGCCTCTCCTCCTTCTTCATCACATCACTTCTCTCCTCTGTCCTTGTCCTTAGGTCTTGTGCTAGCATCTGATCAACTAATTTGTGCCAAAATGTTAATCACTCTTGGTTTAAATCAATCATTCAGAGTTGGGTTTTTTTTTTTTTAATATCTCCACACCATGTGCATGAAATGCATAATAAATTCCCATTTGTAATAACATCCTTCACCTCCTCAGTGATTTCAGCTCAGTGCAGGAAGGTGGGATGTAGTCTGGAAGCATCTCCAGCCCCACAGGGTCTCACCCCCACCCCCTCGTGACGCTGAGAATCACAGCAAGTGCTGCCTCCCAGATTTGTCTTTCGGCAGATACCTTCAATGACTTAACCCAAATAATATATGATAATGAAGGTTTACAGTTCTATAGCAGAGCCATATTTGAGGCCTGGAAGGGGTTGCTGCATGGGGACTGGAAGAAGGCATATTTTATCACTTTTTTAATCATACATGTAACTGTCCTCTCCATCATTTCCAAAAAACCAAATTACTGTGATCTCTTAGCCTCATTTTCCTCTGGCTTTCGAATAAAGTATTAGAGTAGTTCTTCAAGACCATCCTATACTAGTGTCTTCAGAGCTGGTTCTGGGAAGAGGGCAATGTCTTTGTTTAGAAATAGGGATGATACAGAAATTCGGCTCTCTGCTTATTCAAAGCAATGTTTTAACTGTTTAATAGGGGAAGCCTTCTTGCCACCAGAGCTCTGGTGGCCTGGAGGGCAAGGTTGGCTGGAAAAGGCTAGCTGGGTGTTCTGCTTCTATTCCTTAGGCCAACCAGGGCAGAGTAACTGCATACACCTGGATATTGGTGTCCTCATCCGGGAAGTCTTTGATGTCAGCAAATATCAGTTCTCATCAGATGGTCCCCAAATGCCAATTTCTCCAGGAGGAGATACACTTCATGCTATACTTCCCCTTTGGGTTGAGCCGGGAAAAAGCATGAGCACTGAGTTTTACACACCTATGAGAGATGAGTGAAAATCACCAGGTCAGATCCAACTTTAAGTATTTAATTCTATCTCCATAAAACCATCTAAGGTGTTTTATATCTTGTCATCAAAACAAAATCTTCTGATATGATCTGGGCGATGGTTACATGAGTTCTGCTTTAAAATATTCTATAAATGGTACAGACTGTGTATATGTGTGTATATGGATATATGGTTGAATGGATCTACTAAAACAGTGGTTCTCAAACGTTGCCATATATTAGAATCAGGCTGCATCCCAGACCAATTAACAGACACTCCCTCAGGCATTAGTATTTTCAAAGTTTCCCAGTTGATCTCAATGTGCTGCCAGATTGAGAACCAGAGTGCTAGAAGAAAGGGATCAATTAAAACACAACAAAACAAAACAAGATTTCATCCTCAAAGAAGGCTTATCTGTAAGATCCTTTTCAGCTGTAGGTTTCTATGATTAAATAAATATTGCTCCTTTACAACAGGAAAAAATCCTGCCAGACTATCTCCTGCACCTGACAGTTGCAAACGTATGAACAAACAAACAAAAAATCTTTTGGTTCAGAAAACATAGTCCCTAGACTGGAAACTTTGAGACTTGCCAAACACAAGTTCTGAGAATTTCTGAATTTTCCTATGGGCTGGCTCTGTCTAGTCTCATGCAAGCATTCTTAGATGTACATTTGATTTCTCCAGGGAAGATGGTCTAACATGGACAAGTAAAGACTAAGTACTAGAGGCTGGTTGGAAACCAAACTCCCTGGCTAAGTGTTAAGTCCTGCCTGTTGGATTTGTGTAGATGGAGGTCTAGAGACTGAATCTAGGGCTGCTGGAGGCATCATTAATTTCAATTAGGTGGAAAGTCTTGGAGTGGATTGCTCTAGTGACGGTCATTTCAGGATGTCCTGCTAGCTTGTGTGCGTGTATGTTTTTTTTCCCAAGGATACTGCTAATGGAGTTTAAGGTCCTTTCATCTCAACAGAGCCTTTATTAAGTCTCCTCACGTCTGTAAGTACCTGTAGCTGCCCTGTTCCCTCTTAATTCATTTTCTGTGCCGCATTCAAGAGTATTTGGAATCTCTGCAAGAACAAATAAACCTCTGAACTCTGATACACGTGTAATCTGCCAAGGTCCACCCCACAACTCCAGACTGTCCCCAAGCGTGGCTGAAACAATATCAAAAAGCATCAGTGTTTTCTGTAATCCATTTGCCAAAGACAATGCACCAGACGTGTCACATTTCCTATTTCAGCTGCGCCTGGCATTGCTTTCCCTCCGGTAACTGGGGCAAGGGGTCAAGGGAGACTCTCAAGGTGACAGATTTGTTAAAGAAAAAACGCAGTCACTTTAACTCCCCGGGCTCAGCACTAACCATTCCTCATCTACTTTCCTTTCTCTCTCTCTCTCTCTCTCTCTCTCTCTCTCTCTCTCCCTTTTTTACTCAATGGATGAGTGAAGACCTTGTATATGGTAGAAAACACAATTGAAATTTCTTACATGAACCAGCTGTGTGACCTTGGGCCTCAGAGACTGCCTTTGTGAAATAAATAATTTTCAGTATGCTCTAAACTTCTCTGATTCTATCCTAATAAGCATATGAGATAAAAACAGGGTTATTTTTATGACCACAGGCACCTTTCTCACTCAACTGCCTCTCGACAGTATGTTTGTGGCCTTGAAGACACGCAGACAGCTTTCCAAATCCTGGAGAGAGGTTTTTGGGAAACCAACAAGCTAAGGACTTGGTAGATGAATAGAATACCCTCCTTCCAGTTTCTTTGTAAACCATCAGGAACCAGAAACAATGGGGACGCTTCTCCCTCTCGTAATTACTTGGGAAGGAATGTCATAGCCTCAAGCGTAATTAACAGCATTTTAATTCATTCTGTCTTTTTAGGCTGTTCACATACTTGCTGTTGCTAGAATGAACACAGCATTATGGTGTGTTAACTTTTTAAAACGAGGCCAAAGGTGTTGAACCAAGTCCATCCTCATGAAGAACTTTGCTTTCAGCTTAAACATGGGTTGGAAGAAAGCGCTGCGTGGCTACACTGAAACACATACAGGCCTGCGGTGGTCCTGGGCTCCCCAAATGAGATACACAAACAGCATTTAGCTATGCTTATCCAAGGAAGCGCCCGCTCATTATCTGGCCAGCAGGGAAAGATTCCACAAATACACCGCCCACTGACAAGTTACACAATCAGCCACAAGACCGTGATGGTGCATCTGTGGGCTTGCCCTCCCTCTCCCCATCCTCCTTATCACTAGGCCTGCAAACCTCCTGAGCTGCCAGGGAAGCCATACTCACCCTCTCTAGCCCATATTTTAATGAAGAGAAAGGTTCGTGTGCCTTTGCTTGTGAAAGACACTGCATGTTATCCCTTCAGGTGGAGTGTGATGATCTCCTTTCCTGAAATGTTTTCAGCTCTCATGGATAGCTTTCATTTACTTGGAACACATAAAGCACACATCTATACACACGTATATATATATGCACACTGACTTCACAGAAGCTACTAGTTCTGTCCATCCTTTAATTTCATGCCTAATGGTAGTGATTTATTTCAAATATAAACAGTAAAATGTGAAACTGACATTAGTTGAAATTTAGGGCACCCTGCTTTCCTATACATTATTCCTTGCTTCTAAAATATTCATAACCACTTAAAGATGATTTATAGATGTATATCTGGAATTGTATGCTGATAATAAGAGCTTTATATATTTCTATTTGTTAGAGTATAGATATGTTCGGTAGAAATCGGAGACTAAGATGCAGTAAAATACTTGTATGTGTTAATTATGTAATATAAATATACATGTAATACATATACATATATATTGGCCAAAGCTCTACAATGAGAGATACCATGTCAAAAAGCAGTAAACTGTCAGGAATCTATGAATATAAATAGTTTTTAGCAATAGCATATTATCAAGGCATTCTTAACTACATTTGGCATTTTTGGAGCAAGAAAAATGCTGGGGTTTCATTAAACTGCAACGCAAAGGAAACGGAGAATTTGGGTCCTAGACGGAATGTCCTTGAAATGAATAGATCGCATGGAAAAGCTGAGAGACTTGTTCATGCAAAATCACCCCCCTGCAAAGGAAATCTCAATTCATTTTTAAGTGCCCAGAAATTACCAGAAAAAAAAATGTCGTAAATAATTAAGAGTATGCTTAAATGTCATATATAACATTATTCATGATCAAAGTGAGGAGTTCATAAAAGATTCATTTGTTTTCTTATTCGTGTAAGATAGCAAAATCAAATAGAGTGAAAAAGTGTATTTTTGTGATCTGCCTCGATTGTGTCCATTCTTACTTGATTCTGGGAAAATTACAGACGATGTTTAGCAATTTACTGCTAGAGAAATATGTTTTTTCCTGTGATGTATGTTAAAGGTAAATAGCCAATTGAAGTTATAAATGATTCTTATTATGAAACATCCAGGCAATATTTTTACTGTATTTTGGGTGCCAGGATATCACCCCAGGTACCTCATTTAAGCCATCCAATCTGTGCTGTTCTCAGAAAAGAAGAATGCATTTCTGGGAAATTCGCCATTTGAAATTCCAATGGTTGCTTATCCCCTTCTGAGGCTAATGGTGCCAGTTGCTAAGAAAATAGAGCTTCTTAGCTGGCCAGAGGACATGGCTCTTTCTCTGTGTTGCTACAGGATCAGGGATCAACTTTGAGACATGCATTGTCCTGGAAAATTAGTGTATTGTGAGCTTTCTCAAACTTGGCATTCACGAGTATAATCTGTATTGCTTGTTTTTGGATCCCAGGGAAGGTGCTGATAACAATTTTGAAGTCAGTGTGTGTTAGCTCCCAAGATGCTCATATTGTAAAGAACTCGAGGTCTGGCTGGCTTGTGGAAAGACTTAGGGGAGGACTTTCTTAAGGCAGAGCCAAAGAAGAGGGTCTGGCTTTTAGTCATATGTTAAACCCCCAGCCTTCTTTTTCTCTCAACCACAGTGATAAGGTACATTAATTTTGAGGTATTCTCCCTATCTCTTTATGTGCTTTTGGGCTCAGTGCTGGACCCTTGATGGTGATGCTGGAAATGTGCTGTTGAGAAAGCGTACCTTAGTCTCTGTGCCTACACAGCATGCTGAAATTGGCCAGAAACAAAATGGCTTATTGTCTCTAAACGAGACTCCATTATATGTAACAGTCAGGCTGCCAGAGGTAGTAGTCAGATCTGTAGATACCATCTTAAATAAAATTATCTCCAGGGCACAAGACCTAATTTTCGTATAAGAACTGAATTCTTTCTCCAAACCCTTCTGAATGTGATATTCATATCCTATCTACTGCAAATTACTGAAGCAGAGAGGATGCTAGCTGGAGGAAGTTGAGTTGAAGGGAGAAAGGTTCTAGAAGTAGGCAGTGATTTAGAAAGATCTGTGGACTGAATAGTGAAGGGAAGTAGTGTAGACCAGCATTCTCCACCTAAGCAATTGGTGTCTACTCCCTGAGTTTAAACTCTAACCTGCTCTATGAACACACTAATGTCTCTCCTCCTGTGACGGTGTTGCTTGTCTCCTGTACCCCCCTTTGTTTTCCTTTACAAAGTAACACAAGTATTACCATTAATAACTATTTATTATCTTTTATGTGCCAGGGCACATAAGTATGCTGTCAATAATCTTTGCTTAGACCATTCAAATCTCCTCTTTTTATAGATGAAAAAAAAATAGACTGAGAAAGAAATTAAGAAATCTAAGATCACAGAGCTAGTAGGTGGCATACTTTTTTTTTTTTTGTCTATAAGGGTCTTTATTTCTTATTCTTTTTTTTTTAATTTAATTTATTTTTTAAATTTACATTAAAGTTAGTTAGCATGTAGTGCAACAATGATTTCAGGAGTAGATTCCTTAATGTCCCTTACCCCTTTAGCCCATCCCCCCTCCCACAACCCCTCCAGTAATTCTGCACAGTGAAGGAAACAATCAGCCAGACTAGTAGGTGACATACTTTTAAATCAAGTTGGTTTTAAATCTAGTCTATCAGAACCCAGCCTGCTTCCTTAACCGCTATACCACACTCATGCCTCTCTAGTGATATAGATAGAACCTTCTTTATTTTTGCTTCCTTGCTCCATCTCTGCTCATTAGCAGCAGCCCAGGATCCCTCCCTAACCTGAGACCCCAAATCCAAGTCTTTCTGATGCCACAGTCTCACCATTTTCCATTAAATTTACTGTCTAATACTATAGCCATAAGCCATATGTGGCGATTGAGCACTTAAAACGTGCCTTCTCCAAATTGAGATGTGGTCTGTATATAAAATAAATACAGATTTTGAAGACTTAGTATGAAACAAGGACTGTAAAATACATCATTAATAATTTTATATTGATTTCATGTTAAAATGAAAATATTTAATATATTGGGTTAAATAAAATACATTATTTTTTAACTAACTTTATTTACTTATGTATTTATTTATGTGTTTTGAGAGAGAGAAAGAGAGAGTAAATGGGGGAGGGGCAGAAGGAGAGGGAGAGAGAATCCCAAGCAGGTTCGTGTTGTCAGTGCAGAGCCCGATGTGGGGCTGGAACTCACGAACCGTGAGATCATGACCTGAGCCAAAATCAGGAGTTGGGCATTTAGCCACCTGAGCCACCCAGGCACTCCTAAATAAAATATATTTTTAAAATGGATATTACCTGCTTCCTTTTACCTTTTATCATGTGACTCCTAGACAATTTTAAATTACCTATGTGGTTCTCACCATTATTTTTATTGGGTGGCACCACACTAGATAGGATTGGACAGCATCTTCGTGGAAGTGTGTAGTGAGAAGCTCCTGGCCACCTGGTCCAGGAACTTTATGGTCTCCATTTCTCCAGGCTGTCATCCCCCTGCCTTGGTATCTTGAAAGTAACTGCTTCTCACAGAAATGTCAGGGAACTCTGGCATCACAGAAAAATTTAAGGTTGGAAACTTATAAGTCATCCAGCCTAAGCCACCAAAGCAATACTTTTATAACCTCTCTTATGGCATAGACATTGTAGGAGATGATGTCACTTTTCCAGATTTTTGCAGCCTTTCATACTTCTCCACACCACTCATGCCATGCTTAGCCAGAGGACTTCCTGTACCCCTCCTTGGTGGAGGACAATTCATGTCCACCCTTTCTAAATCGGGAGTAGCATGTCACTTGCTCTGGTCAATGAAATATATGTGTATACCAATGTCACTTCTGAGCCATGGCTTTAAGAAACAACTCATGGTTTGCCATGACTCTTTTTCCTCTGACATGAGATCTGTGGTGTCCCAGATAGGGGCTGCTCTGTCAGCCTAGGCCTACAAGGGAGGATGATGAAGAGGAGATTTGTAGCAGCCATGATGGATGTGTAATCTGAGTGACAAATAAGCCTGAGTTGTTGCAAGCCACTAAATTTTTGAGGGTCTTTATTATTGCATCAAAACTTAGATATAGATGCTATCCCCACCACCAAATCATCATAAAATTACATTTGAATCCCTCCAGTGACAAAAATCATTACTACCACTGCTGACAGGACATTGCATCTTTGATGGCCCTGACTACGAGAAAGATCTTCCTCATGTTGCATAGAGATGTGCTCCTGGGACCAACTTCTTCTTGTGCGACAGATTGGGCTCCCTTCCAACTGTCAGCACAGTGAGGGAGTAACACGCTGAACCCAGAAGTGGCTGAGGGTCAGACACCAACAAAAGCAGGAGAGGTCCCTGTGGCTTCCTTTAAGAGAAGGAAGAAGAGGAGAGTGAGCCAAGGGACCATGTTTATAGCAAGACAGAAGAACACAAAAAGCTGAGCCCAAGAGACAGGTGAGCTCAGAGCCATGGAGCAGATGAAGAGGAAAAGCAGGGAAAAGTAGGAAGCTGGTTCACAGTCGATCTGCTGGAAGTTGTCAGGAGGCATTCTGGCATGACAGGCTCACTCAGGAGCACTCTGCCCCACAGTGCAGGTTCCAGTAGTATAAGGGATTGGAACTCTGAACTTGACATTGCCACGCTTAGTCATCTGCCTACCTGTTTCACCCTTAGAATCAGTGTAAAGTTTTCTCCTCGACCACAGGACAGCCCTCTGTCTATTTATAGACAGATACATTTGTGGCCTGAACAGACTAACATCAATATTTTATAATTCAGCTAGAAGTGTGGTAAAGTAGCTTAGAACTTGGATTTCAGAGTCAAGTTAGATTTGGGTTAAAATCTTTACCCCATCACTTGACAGTGGTGTGACTTTCAGCAATTTTTCTAACCTCGGCAAGCCTCATTCATCTGTAAAATGGGGATACTACCAACCTTGAAGGAGTATTGTTCTAAGGATTAAATGAAGTAATATAAAGTGCATGTTTCTGTATCTTCCCTTCAGTAAGTGGTAGTTATATATTTTCCTCTGGTAAAACCAAGGGAAATACTTTTAAAAAGATGCACCATAAGGTGGTAGCCACGTTGATAACACACATTATACCTTTAGGGACTAATTTAGAGTCTTGCAGAATGCTCAGTAATGGTATTGGTCCTTATATTTTAGGACAGAATCATCTGCTATTGAAATTTTACCACATTACCCCTTAAAGGTTCATTTGAGGTAATTCAGAAAAGGGATGCATTCCTTATTTCTATTTGTGTCCTGTTTTCTGTTGTATTTCCTTATCTAATTTCTCCTTTTATTGAAGTCAGTGCTGATTCTCAGCACCTTACAAGAGCATTATAACAAGGAAGTGTAGGAATTCCACAGCCAATTTCATATAAATATTTGAAAGCACAAGAGAAGGAAAAGGTGAAGAGAACACTTATCATACACCATGCAGTCATAAAAGCATCAGAAATGCTGCAACGGAACTGGCTTAGCCATTCAGCCAGTTCAAGATACTATCCCTGGCACCCAAGGCTACCCTTCCCTAAGTCACCTTGGAAAATTTTGGTCTGCCATAAACAACTTTGCTTCACCTTTATATCCTAGTAAGCTCATTAGTAAAGCATTAGTATATGGTTTTTAAAAATTCCTACTTCAGTGTGTGTGTGTGTGTGTGTGTGTGTGTAGAGGGAAAGAGAAGGGGGGCAGGGGAGAGGAGATGGTCAGGGAGAAAGAGAGAATGAATGAATAAATGGGAATATCTTTTGGCCCTCTTGAAATCACTATGTTTTGTTAGAACTTGCACTGTCTTTTCACCAGGTCTTCCCCAATCCTCTGAGCAGGAAGCCTGGTTGTCTATTACCTTAGTCACTTCAGATATCCTTGTCCAACCTTTTCTAGGGTGGTTACATTTTATTGAGGCCCAGTGACTGGAACTGCTTTGGGTAATGGGACACATTGTGGTACTTGATTTTTCCTGTCAAACTTAAATTTCCTTGATGATGATATCCAGGATGCAGACCTCCTTCTAGGCCCTACCACAATCATCTCACAGCTCTAGTCTACAATAATTGGTATACAATTTATACAAATAATATAGATGTAAATAATCAAAACTTGGGTCCTCTAGTTCTATAAGTATACTTAGGATCTTGTATTTATGTAATCCATTTTGTAGTGTATTTCCACATTTCTAACCCAATTTAAAGTGTTCTAGCTATCGCCGTTTGTTAACGGAAGTTATTCCCCAATTATATTGTGCTTACTTACCTTCAGGGGGTACAATAAAATAAAGTGCCTACATTTTGTAAAATTAGGGTTTTTAATTCCCTTGTACCACCTTCAATTAGCCCATTTTTCTGCCTTTATTCATTACATACTTAAACTCTGATATATGTATATCACATGTGTGAGATTTTGAAAATGTACTTATGCCTCTCAACTTCTCAGTTGTCATAGTAGTAAATTGTGAACCTTCCCAGTGAACCTTCTCCCAATTTCCTATTAAAATGATCCAAAAAATTTCCGATTCTGTGTCTCCCTCTCTCTCTCTGCCCCTCCCCCGTTCATGCTCTGTCTCTCTCTGTCCCAAAAATAAATAAAAAAACGTTGAAAAAAAAAAATTTAAAAAAAAAAATAAAATGATCCAAAAAATACATAAAAAGGTAGACACTGGTGAAAGAATTATTAACTAAACTTGCCATGGTCAGGGATTTACATTAATTGAGTGACTGGTAAAAATGGATCGAGAAGCCCACTGTAGGACTAAATATCACAAACCACACATCCCACCCTATGAACTAGAGCAAGGCAGGTCCTTGCTAAGAAGGCTGTATTAAGACCCACTGTCCAAGCTCATTTCCCTGCCCTTGAGTGTAGGGACGTGCAACCCAATGAAACACTGACTTCTCAGCCCAGAATCCTCCTCTTCTCCAACCCTATCAGTTGTTTTCCTACATACATTCAGTCACTGTAACTGCAAGCTTCAATATGCCATGAAGCAATAGCTCTTAGTTGTCTAAAGAAAAATATCACAGTCAGGAGTAAAGACAGAAAGAGATTTACGAATGGTGGATATTGTTTTGAACGGCATGATTGTCTATGTCATGTCAAAAAAGCAAAATATCAGATCAAGGCTGAACCAAAAATACCCACACTAGGAGAAGCCTGTCTGTGGCAAATTGAGCAAGGGCACTCACTGTGTATCAAACTGAAGTGAGAAGCAGGAGCTGCCAGTGCTCAAGTGAGCTGCAAGGAGATCTAAGATGTACGGACACCATCTTTTTTGTGGATGAGACACTAGCCTTAAAGAGCATTTTCTCTCTGTAAAGTGAGTACAGAAATCAGTTGCATTCTTATACACTAACAATGAAGCAAAAGAAAGACAAAAAAAGAAACTGATCCCATTCACAATTGCACCAAGAATCATAAAATACCTAGGAATAAACCTAACCAAAGATGTAAAAGATCTGTATGCTGAAAACTATAGAAAGCTTATGAAGGAAATTGAAGAAGATATAAAGAAATAGAAAAACATTCCATGCTCATGGATTGGAAGAATAAATATTGTTAAAATGTCAATACTACCCAAAGCTATCTCCACATTCAATGCAATCCCAATCAAAATTGAACCAGCATTCTTCTCGAAGCTAGAACAAGCAATCCTAAAATTTGTACGGAACCACAAAAGACCCCAAATAGCCAAAGTAATTTTGAAGAAGAAAACCAAAGCGGGAAGCATCACAATCCCAGACTTTAGCCTCTACTACAAAGCTTTAATCATCAAGACAGCATGATATTGGCACAAAAACAGACACATAGACCAATGGAATAGAGTAGAAACCCCAGAATTAGACCCACAAAAGTATGGCCAACTCATCTTTGACAAAGCAGGAAAGAATATCCAGTGGGAAAAAAGTCTCTTTAACAAATGGTGCTGGGAGAACTGGACAGCAACATGCAGAAGAGTGAAACTAGACCACTTTCTTACACCATTCACAAAAATAAACTCAAAATGGATAAAGGACCTGAATGTGAGACAGGAAACCATCAAAACCCTAGAGGAGAAAGCAGGAAAAAACCTCTCTGACCTCAGCCGCAGCAATTTCTTACTTGACACATCCCCAAAGGCAAGGGAATTAAAAGCACAAATGAACTATTGGGACCTCATGTAGATAAAAAGTTTCTGCACTGCAAAGGAAACAATCAACAAAACTGAAAGGCAACCAACAGAATGGGAAAAGATATTTGCAAATGACATATCAAAGGGCTAGTATCCAAAATGTATAAAGAACTCACCAAACTCCACACCCGAAAAACAATCCAGTGAAGAAGTGGGCAGAAGACATGAATAGACACTTCTCTAAAGAAGACATCCAGATGGCCAACAGGCACATGAAAAGATGCTCAATGTTGCTCCTCATCAGGGAAATACAAATCAAAACCACACTCAGATACCACCTCACGCCAGTCAGAGTAGCTAAAATGAACAAATCAGGAGACTATAGATGCTGGCGAGGATGTGGAGAAACGGGAACCCTCTTGCACTGTTGGTGGGAATGCAAACTGGTGCAGCTGCTCTGGAAAACAGTGTGGAGCTTCCTCAGAAAATTAGAAGTAGATCTACCCTATGACCCAGCAATAGCACTGCTAGGAATTTACCCAAGGGATACAGGAGTGCTGATGCACTGGGGCACTTGTACCCCAATGTTTATAGCAGCACTTTCAACAATAGCCAAATTATGGAAAGAGTCTAAATGTCCATCAACTGATGAATGGATAAAGAAGTTGTGGTTCATATACACAATGGAATACTACTTGGCAACGAGGAAGAATGAAATATGGCCTTCTGTAGCAACGTGGATGGAACTGGAGAGTGTTATGCTAAATGAAATAAGTCCTACAGAGAAAGACAGATAGCATATGTTTTCACTCCTATGTGGATCCTGAGAAACTTAACAGAAGACCATGCAGGAGGGGAAGGAAAGAAAAAGAGAGGGAGGGAGCCAAAACATAAGAGACTCTTACAAACTGAGAACAAACTGAGGGTTGATTGGGGGTGGGGGGGAGGAGAGGGTGGGTGAGGGGTATTGAGGAGGGCACCTGTTGGGATGAGCAGTGGGTGTTGTATGGAAACCAATTTGACAATAAATTTCATATTAAAAAATAGAATAAAAAAAAGAATGAGTAAAGAAACGTGGATGGAGGGATAGAGGGAAGGGAGGGAGAAGGGAAACGAGAGAAAGAGGGAGGAAAAAAAAGAAAGGAGAGGTGGAAAGAGGGAGGGGGAAAAAAGAAAAACCAAATGGGGATATAGATATAGGTATAGACCTAGACACAGACACTGACAGATATAAATATAGATGTGTTCTTATGAACTGATATTAAAACTTAAAGGGACCTTTTCTGATGACTTGGAGGAAGAGATTACCTTTAAAAACAGAAAAAGAACAGGTTGTCATAACAGAAAATGACTTCATATGATGGCAAATACACCAAAAGGATCTGGCCAAAACAGAAATGACTACAAAGCAACACAAATTTCAAGATCAACTGAAAAATTTTATTGGACGACACAAAGTACAGTGTACTGTGCAGCATTCTGTTACTGCAGAAATAAATGTTACCAGTGATGTAGAGACAAAAACAAATAAATAAACCCTCCAGAATACATATAGGAAATTCAAGATACAAATCAATGAGTGAGGAGCTGTTCAACGGGAGGTCAGAAACTGACTTTCTAATAAAAGGTATGAGTAATTTTGAGGATTGAACCAAAACATTAGAAACAGAAATAATAATCAGAGATATAATGGAAGGTAGTTAAATTTTTTTTTCATGTTTGTTTATTTTTGAGAGAGAGAGACAAAGCAAGAGTGGGGGAGGGGCAGAGAGAGAGGGGGACACAGAATCCAAAGCAGGGTCCAGGCTCTGAGCTGTCAGCACAGAGCCTGATACGGGGCTCGGACTCATGAACCATGAGATCATGACCTGAGCTGAAGTCAGATGCTTAACCCACTTAGCCACCCAGGCACCCCTTGGAGATCATTTTTCTGTGCTAAATAATGAATTGAAAGAACTTAAATCAAACAAATAAATAAAAAATAAATTCCCACGTTTGGTTTAGCAATAGCTTAACATCCTACCAATGTTTCTGAATTCTAAAAATAAGAAACTCACACATGTCAAGTAAGTAAAAAAGTGACTTTTAAATTAGGTTTACCTTAGATCCTAATTCCAAACCAAACAAAAAAACAGAAAACAATGGAGAAATACCTACAGAGTTTTAAAAAGGAAATTTCATGATACATTTATAAACCCAGAACTCTAACGTGAAAGCAATTGAAAGAAAATTCTAGAGATATCTCAACAAATCGATATATCACTCATATCAGAATTAGAAACTCAAGAATTGGGAAGTTATAAACTAAGATGTAATTGTGCTGGGCATTGAAACCCCTGAAATATAAGGGGAACAAGTGATCTTACTATGAGTTCATCTTTTTGAAATTGTTAGGTTCTTGGTCTCAAGCAGAATCTTTGAGAGAAGGAGCCTAGACGTTTGTGTTTTTTAAGAGCTTCACAAAGGATTGTGATATACTGGCAAGTTTGAGAATCCTTGTAATAAATGGACAATATCTTTGCTTGAATTTAACTTCTTGATCAATAGTAAAGTTGTGTTTGTATATATTCATTAGCTATTCTCATTTCTTCTTTTATGAATTATCTGTGTCTTTGACAATGTTTCTCTCAATATGTCAGTATTTTTTCTTACCAGTTTGCAATCTTTTTATTATATATTAAGAACATTAGGCATTTGCCATAAATGCTGCAAATGTTTTTCACAGTTTATCATTGCCTTTGAACTTTGTTTAAAAGTCTGTCTGGCCATTCATAATCATAATCATGGATTTTAACTATTCTAGATTCCCTGGGTCTGTATAATATTTTAAATTCTTACATGTATTTTCTGAGTATCTGGCATTAATACATCTAGAAAGGCAAATAAGGAAAATATGCACTTCTATAGGACAACCATAGTATTATACATAGGGGAAATGCACTATGTGGTATAGACTTTGAGAAGTAATTGGAACACTGGGGAAATCTCTGCACCCATTTGGCTTTTTAAGTCCATTCCATGTTGAGGAAACATACCAAACCCTAATTTGAACATGGAAAGGAGAAAAGGTAACCACTTTTCAGGCTGTGATTTCACACAGCTCACCCAATTCTGATTAAGAACAGTTGTCTAACTCCTCAGAGGAGGACCCAGCGGTCTTTTCCTCTTTGTTTTTTTCCTTTGTTTGCATGTTTAGAAAAACCTTTCCCTCCCAATGGTATTTTTTTAATTGACCTATATTTCTTATAGCTTTATGGCTTCATTGTTTACCCTTAACTTATAAATTCAAACTTGTATTAGTATTTAATTATCTTTCCCAGTTTTCAGATGACAATATGAAAGCTCAGAAATGATTTGTATAAACTTGGCTCAAGAGCAGGTCTTCTGATTCTAAATCAGTTAATGTGCAGCCACCCTAGGATGTGAACTTGATTTTCACCCATTATAGACTTGTACTACTCCTGCCATCATAGGAACTGGGTTAAAGAGTATGACCTGGAATGGGTCAAAGACACAGGTGGAATCATACCTGACTCATCAACCCCCTACCCTAGCCAGTGTGAAAATAGTGATGAGAGAGATGCTTCAACACTGCACAAGGCAATGGGCTGTCCTTGGCCCTTGGGACCAAGTGGGAGCCGCCACTGTGTGTGTTCAAATCTTAGCTGTAAGAAGAGCCTTTTCCAGGAGGTACCTGTGGATCCTTCTAATATTTTTCACCCAATTATCTTTCTACATATCTTTTCAAGAAACTATAGGACTAGTGCTTTTTCAGAGATAAAAACAGAATTGCTTCTTTATACAGAAGGTACTCAAGAAATCAATCTGTCTCAGTGGTATGAGTTGAACATTTTATTCCAGGGTTTGTTTTAGTCTATTAAATGAAAAATAATGACTGTGATCTTTCAGAAATATGCTTGGTTCAGCTTGGGTAGTTATTGAGAAACATTATAACATGAGAGAAAAATAGGCTAGTGTCTGAGTTTACCTCTACCTTTCCAACATCTCTTCACGACTCCAACTCTGAACCAGAGGCATCCACAAGTCTTTTTGGGCTGAGGTTAACTATTAAATATGTCAGTTTGTCAATACAGGGATTTACAGAAGGACTGAGGAAGGATTTACGTATGTTGTTTGAAAGGTAGAATTCGAGATTCTAGTCAATAAATCCCTACTTGGCTTAGGGGGTTTTATTGAGAAGGAAGGTGATGCCAATGTACAGTCTTAATTAAAACTCAGTTTGGCAATTGTTCTTTCTTCAGAAGAAAGTGAGAAGTAATTAAATAAGATTCTGTTTTATGAATACCCATATTTTTTATTGATATTGATAAAATACGTGGTTCTTAAATTATAAACCAACTGCTCACCTTTGCTTTCCCTGTTTTCTTTTGTTTTGTTTTTTTTATGGTAGGGGTAAATTGCAAGCACATTTTTCTGTGAGATGACTAAGCTAATTGAATTAGTAAAATGTAATTTTACACACCATGGCGAGTGTGGCATGACTACTTAGATAAGTCAAGCATTCGGCTATATACTTAGAACACAAAATGCACACAACTGCTCTCAAAGAGCTCACAGGCTAAAAGGGACTCTAGTGAGTGACATAATTGCAGTATGATGTGATCAATGCTAAACAGAAGCATGTATAAGTTATTAATACAGAATAGAGGAGAAAGGCCAATCTGCCCATGGGAATTAGGGAAGGCTTAACAATATTTGGGTTGAGCCTTAATGAAAGAAAGGAAGTTTACCACATGAACAATGTGTTCAGAAGTAAGTAATATTAAAGGACAGTCAATGGTATGTTTGGAATATAGCAAGAAAATCAGTCCGATTTCGAAATATGGGGAACTTATTTTGGGGGCAGACAGAAAAAGAGACTGCAAAAACTGGATTGAGGCCTAGATCTGAGTCAGCTACTTCTTTTGTAAAGATAGTAATACATTTATGGCTTGGGGGAGACTTACTCACCTCTATCCTTATGGTGTGAAAGCAGTTGTAGACAATATGTAAGTGAATGGGCATGGCTGAGTTCCAATAAAACCTCACCTGTATTTGTAGAAGGAGTTGGTGAGCTAGGTTTGGCCCATGGGCCATAGTTTGCCAACCCATGGACTAAAATGTGAATGGTATTTTAATGTTATATTATAGATTTGAACCCTGTGCTGTGGCCATCTTTAGGCATGGCATGATCCAACTTGTTTCCCAAGAGGCTAACTGTTGTGTCATCATGCAGTGTGGTGGGAGTGGAGATGGATGTTAGGACAATGGTCTGGGTGCTGAGGGGGAAAGATGAGAGAAGAAGGGCGAGGTGTTTGAAGTGGTTCCAAAGGAAGATGGACAGGGACTGAAAGTAGATTTGGGAGGGAGAGCCTGGAGTTAACTTTACTCTGAAGTCTGCCCCATGTGGTCTTGACAGTAATAAAGAGAAGATGGGATTTTCTACTTATGTAGCCCCAGTTATCCTTTTGTCTATTTTGAAGATGAAACAGAAGATAAGCCAAAAAGTTCTGTATCTAAGGTAGGAATTATCTCGTTTGAGGTCTCAAATCTTAATCTAGTTCTGAAAACCTAAGTTATAAAATTCTTAGAATTTGTCTCAGACCCGGCTACACCCAAATCAGAAAATTAGTTCCTCTGCTGAATGCCTGATATTAAATGCTGTTATTTTCTGGAAAACCCTTGGAGATATTAAAATCTAAAATTGTGATTAAGGAATAAACAAATGATTTGAAAATTCTAATTTTTTAAATTTACGTTCTTGTTTTACATTCTCTTCATGGATGTTAAATGTTCCAAATGGTTGTATCTTGACTAGGAAATGTCTAGAGTCATTGGAACTTAAAAATAAATCACATCCATGACTCAAAATTGAAATAACCCTATCATAAATTTCTTAGTAATCTGTCTGTCCCTGGGCACCTGGCCTTGTCACCTTGTGTTTAAATTCTGTGATTTACTCTTTACCCCTCCTTTGCTCTCACACCCCCAGTTTGACTATAATAGAGTCAGAGTCGACTCTTCTAGACAGAACATTATTGCTCACCATTAGTGGTTTGGCTTCATCTCATAGATGTAGATCAACTCAGAGGTCTCCCAAAGCAGCTTTTAAAAACAGATATTTGACTTTGGTCGTTGTTTTTAAAGCATGGCTTATTGGTGAAGCTCATTTGAACACTTTCTACATCCTTGTCATGACTGATTGCTAGCTTTCAGACCTCAGCCTTCCCTTGTTGCTGAGTTCCGTTGTGAGACCATCTTGCTTTGTGGGATTGTTGAGAACCCAAGACTTCTTTGCCTCCTCAAATTATCACCTGGTGACCCTGAGATTCATTCACATTGCTGCAGATGGGTGTGCTTGACTGGCTTGTCTTTAGTTTCTTGTAAAGTACAGGTTATCTCACATCTCCAACATAAGTTACAAACACAAAGAGATAAATGAATACAGGTAGCACTTCTACTCCAAGATCTTCCTTCCATCTGAACACTGTCTGCATGTCAATAAGGAAATTGCAGCTCACGTTTACATGTGTTCTGGTTTCCTAATTGGACTTGTAGGCAAGCCAAGTACTTTTTTCCCAGGGACTTTCTTTCAAAATGAAAGATAAATCAAACACACTCTAGGCTCTTAAAAAATATTTTAATTTGACCCTAAACATTATGTATTAGGAAGACTTTTAGAATGCCATATACTGAAAATATTTTCTAGAGAAAGAGCCTAATGTAATTAAAGCGCAATTAGGGCTTAAGTAGGTTTTTGTTTTGGTCACAACTAATAATTCTGTGCTATGGCCAATTAAGTAATTTCCTATTTTTAAAATAATGAAGTTGGATTAGGTGATTCATGTCCCCATCAACTTTAAAATCATTTTATGTGTTTTTTTGGTTTTTGGGTTTTGGTTTGTTTGTTTGTTTGTTTTTTGGTTCAAAATGAGATGCTTGACTATTTGGCACACTCTTATGACACTATGTCATCTTTTCTCAAGAATGAGCGCTGCTTGGGAATTAGGATGTAGCTTCTGAGCCTGGATTCTGCCTATGTTATATTATTCAGGGACAGAGTTGCTGCTATCCTCATCTGCAAAGGACAGGATGAGCCCTGATGGCTTCAGGGAACCTTTACTTCCCTTCCTTTACTGGAGCCAGGAAGAGAGCAAAGAGAACCAGGAAGTTCTGGATTGAGCCAGCTATTTCCCTTTGCTTGCTTTCTTCTCCCTCATCTGAAAACAAGAGGGATGGATGGAATGGTCTCTTGGGCTTCTTCAAGTTCTGAAGTACAAAGCTAACATATAATTTAATGTCTTTGAATCAGAATGTTTAAGAACTGGAAGAGAATTTAGAGGTCAGATTCTCTGACATTCAGTGACACACACTGTCTCTGTGAAAACTGAGAGCAGAGAGACAATCAGAATGATTTGGGAATATTGGAAAATAACATCTGATTTTTTAGATCTACAACCCTCATTTCAGTCTGCATATTTAGCTGGCCTGCAATATTTTGTGACAATTTGACTAGATATGGCTATGTTGTGCTATTGTATAGCAGTGACAGGGAATTTTTTTTTCTTAGCAATAATCTAGTCAGGGAACTTGCCATTGAGATTTGTTCAGTGTTTTAGGTTGGGACTCTCTAGAAGCAGAGTCAGAGATGTGGTTTCTTGTCAAAGTGATTTATTGAGGAGGATTCCTCTCACTTGAAACTTGCAAGGGTGTGAGAGGATCAGCAGAGGGCAGGGGAAGCAGTGAGGCAAAGATGCGGGCTAAGCTGGCATCTAGCAGCAGTCTCACGCCACCAGGATCTCTGGAAGATACTGGCACCTTCCATTTGTCCTGCCTGGAAGCAACATGGGCTGCCTTTTTCTAGGGATCAGTCAGTCATTGGCTATGGGCCACCACCCCTGTCCCCACCATTGTCTTATTCTTGACCTTAAAGTATTTCATCACTAAAGTGTCTGCCTTATGTTTTTGATAACTTTTTAAGATGATGGTATTTTTCCTTTGTTCCTACTTTTCTAAGAATTTTATCAAGGAGTATTCAAAATTTTATAAAATGCATATATGTATATGATAATTATGTATCTTTTATTCTTTATACTGTTCATGGAGATAGTTTTCCTCCCGTTAAACCACCCTTGCACTTCAAAGATAATCCATTCTTAGGTAGAGTGTATTATTTTAAAACATATATGGCTGTACTCAGGATGCTCACATTCTGTCTGTTTTTTTTAAATTCATCTGTTGTAATAACTGAGTTTAACTTATTTGGTATCAAGGTTGTACTAGGTTCATACAGTGAGTTGCAAACATTCTTCTTTTTTCCCTATCATTTAGAACAGTTTTCATAATATTGGGATTGTCTATGTATCAGTTTCTTGAGGCTGCCATAACTATAAACTTGGTCCGTTAAAACAACAGAAATTTATCCTCTTATAGTTCCAGAAGCTATAAGTCCAACATCAAGGTGTCATCAGGGCCACACTCCTGCCAGAGGCTCTAGAAAGACTCTCTTGTCTCTTCCAGCTTCTCATGGCTGTTGCTGTATTACTCTAATCTGCTTCCAGGGTCGCATGTCCTCCTGTCTCATTGGATGTAGGGCCCATCTGGATAATCCAAGACAGCCTCCTCATCTCAGAATCCTTGACTTAATTGTACCTACAAAGGACCTTTGCTCAAATAAAGTTAACATTCCCAGGTGCCATTGATTTGATGTAGGCGTATCTTTGGGGGAGGCTACCATTCACCCCACTACAATCCATTTCTTAAAAGTTTAGTAGATTTCATGTCTGAAATCATCTGCCTCTGGAGAGGGGTTCAGGGTTACATTTTTAAATACTGATTCAGTTTCTTTAATGACTTTAGGCCTATTCATTATTTATTCTTGAGTCTGTTTTGGCACTTACTCTTTTTTTTTTTTCTAAAACATATCACTTTTGACTGTTTTCACATCTCCTGGCATGAAGTTGTACCCTGAATTCTCTTAAGATTTTCTAATCCTGAGAAACTTAACAGAAGACCATGGGGGAGGGGAAGGAAAAAAAAAACTTAGAGAGGAAGGGAGCCAAACCATAAGAGACTCTTAAATACTGAGAACAAACTGAGGGTTGATGGGGGTCGGGGTGAGGGGAAAGTGGGTGATGGGCATTGAGGAGGGCACCTGTTAGGATGAGCACTGGGCGTTGTATGGAAACCAATTTGACAATAAATTTCATATTAAAAAAAAGATTTTCTAATCAAAATATGTTGTGTATATATACTTAGGTAATCTAGTGGTTTGCTAATATTGTTTATATGCTTATTACCGTGTGTATATATTCATAGATATATAATCTTGTTCGTTACTGTATAAATACTCACATAATCTATTATAGTCCCAGTATTATTCTGTTCTACTTTTACTGGTATTTGATCCTATTTTCTAGAGATATCTAGTTACATTGATTTTTAAAA